>NW_027669108.1:27500-136000 GCF_964194185.1 Rhinolophus hipposideros | reverse complement strand
TGTCGAGGTAAACCTCGGAGTAGGCCTAGGGCCAGGAGTGGGAGCTGTGGCTAGTGGTAGGGTTAGGGGTGGGCCTATGGGTAGGGGGATCTGTAGGGCCAGGGGTAGTGGTAGGACCAGAGGTAGTGCTAGGCGTAGGCCTAGGGCGAGGGGTAGTGCTCGGGGTAGGGTTAGTTGAAGGGCTAGTGTTTGGCAGAGGCCGACGGGCAGTGTTAGGGTTAGGGCTCATGTTAAGCCTAGGACTAGTGGTAGTGGTAGGGGTTGGCCGAGGACTAGGGGTAGGTGTCACGAAATGGCTCCGTGTAGTCCTAGGATTCCGAACGGATGTAGGGCTGATTAGGGAGTGGCTAAAGGTGGGTCCAGGGTGATTTCGTAGGACACGGGTTAGTGCTCTGGCTATTGGTAGGGCAAGGTGTACCGGTTGGCGACGGGCAAGTGCTAGGCTTCAGACTAGAGTGAGCACTAGGCGTTGGTCTAGGGCCCGAGGTAGGACTAGTGGGAGCGGTAGGCGTAGCGCTGGGGTAGGCAAAGGGCAAGGGGTGGGTGTCGGGGTAAACCTCGGAGTAGGCCTAGGACCAGGAGTGGGAGCTGTGGCTAGGGGTTGGGATGGAGGTGGGCCTATGGGTAGGGGGAGCTGTAGGGACAGGGGTAGGGTAGGACCCGAGGTAGTGCTAGGCGTAGGCCTAAAGCGAGGGGTAGTGCTCGGGGTAACCTAACCCTAACCCCAACCCTAACCCTAACACTAATTCTAACCCTAACCCTAACCCTAACACCAACCCTAACCCTAACCCTAACCCTAACCCTATACCTAACGCCACCCTAACCCTAACCCTAACCCTAACCCTAACACCAACCCTAACCCTAACCCTAACCCTAACCCTAACCCTAACACTAACCCTAACACCAACCCTAACCCTAAACCTAACCCTAACCCTAACACCAACCCTAACCCTAATCCTAACCCTAACCCTAACCCTATGCCTAACACGAACCCTAACCCTAACCCTAACCCTATGCCTAACACGAACCCTAACCCTAACCCTAACCCTAACCCTAACCCTAACCCCAACCCTAACCCTAACACTAATTCTAACGCTAACCCTAACCCTAACACCAACCCTAACCCTAACCCTAACCCTAACCCTATACCTAACACCAACCCTAACCCTAACCCTAACCCTAAACCTAACACCAACCCTAACCCTAACCCTAACCCTAACCCTAACCCTAAACCTAACACCAACCCTAACCCTAAACCTAACCGTAACCCTAACACCAACCCTAAACCTAATCCTAACCCTAACCCTAAACCTAACCCTAACACCAACCTTAAACCTAACCCTCAACCTAACCCTAACACCAACCCTAACCCTAACCCTAACCCTAACCCTAACCCTAACCCTATGCCTAACACGAACCCTAACCCTAACCCTAACCCTAACACCAACCCTAACCCTAACCCTAACCCTAAACCTAACACCAACCCTAACCCTAACTTAAACACTAACCCTAACACAAACCCTAACCCTAACCCTAACCCTAACCCTAACACCAAACCTAACCCTAACCCTAACCCTAACTCTAACCCTAACCCTAACCCTAACACCAACCCTAACCCTAACCCTAACCCTAACCCTAACACCAACCCTAACCATAATCCTAACCCTAACCCTAACCCTAACACCAACCCTAACCCTAAACCTACCCTAACCCTAACACCAACCCAACCCTAACCCTAACCCTAACCCTATGCCTAACACCAACACTAACCCTAACCCTTACCCGAACCCTAACACCAACCCTAACCCTAATCCTAAACCTAACCCTAACCCTAACCCTAACACTAACCCTAACCCTAACCCTAACCCTAACACCAACCCTAACCCTAACCCTAACCCTAACCCTATACCTAACACCAACCCTAACCCTAACCCTAACCCTAACCCTAACACCAACCCTAACACTAACCCTAAACCTAAACCTAACCCTAACACCAACCCTAACCCTAATCCTAACCCTAACCCTAACCCTAACCCTAACACCAACCCTAACCCTAACCCTAACCCTAACCTTAACCCTAAACCTAAACCTAACACCAACCCTAACCCGAACCCTAACCCTAACCCTAACCATAACACCAAACCTAACCCTAACCCTAACCCTAAACCCTAATCCTAACCGTAACCCTAACCCTAACCCTAACACTAACCCTAACCCTAACCCTAACCCTAACCCCAACCCTAACCCTAACCCTAACCCTAATCCTAACCCTATACCTAACACCAACCCTGACCCTAACCCTAACCCTAACCCTAACACCAACCCTAACCCTAACCCTAAACCTAACACCAATCCTAAGCCTAATCCTAACCCTAACCCTAACCCTAACAACAACCCTAACCGTAACCCTAACCCTAATCCTAACCCTAAACCTAACACCAACCCTAACCCTAACCCTAACCCTAACCCTAACACCTACACTAACCCTAACCCTAACCCTAAACCCTAATCCTAACCCTAACCCTAACCCTAACCCTAACCCTAACCCTAACAAGGGCAAGATGTAGTGGTCAGCGACGGGCAAGTTCTAGGCCTCGGACTAGAAGGAGCCATGAGCGTTGGTCTAGGGCCCGAGCTAGGGCTAGTGAGAGCAGTAGGCGTAGCGCTGGGGTAGGCATAGGGCAAGGGGTGGGTGTCGAGGTAAACCTCGGAGTAGGCCTAGGGCCAGGAGTGGGAGCTGTGGCTAGTGGTAGGGTTGGGGGTGGGCCTATGGGTAGGGGGAGCTGTAGGATCAGGGGTAGTGGTAGGACCAGAGGTAGTGCTAGGCGTAGGCCTAGGGCGAGGGGTAGTGCTCGGGGTAGGGTTAGTTGAAGGGCTAGTGTTTGGCAGAGGCCCACGGGAAGTGTTAGGGTTAGGGCTCATGTTAAGCCTAGGACTAGTGGTAGTGGTAGGGGTTGGCCGAGGACTAGGTGTAGGTGTCACCAAATGGCTCCGGGTAGTCCTAGGACTCCGAATGGATGTAGGGCTGGATTAGGGTGTGGCTAATGGTGGGTCGAGGGTGATTTCGTAGAACACGGGTTAGTGCTCTGGCTATCGGTAGGGCAAGGTGTACCGGTTGGCGACGGGCAAGTGCTAGGCTTCGGACTAGAGTGAGCACTGGGCGTTGGTCTAGGGCCCGAGGTAGGGCTAGTGGGAGCGGTAGGAGTAGCGCTGGGGTAGGCAAAGGGCAAGGGGTGGGTGTCGGGGTAAACCTCGGAGTAGGCCTAGGACCAGGAGTGGGAGCTGTGGCTAGGGGTAGGGATGGGGGTGGGCCTATGGGTAGGGGGAGCTGTAGAAACAGGGGTTGGGGTAGGACCAGAGGTAGTGCTAGGCGTAGGCCTAGGGCGAGGGGTAGTGCTCGGGGTAACTAACCCTAACCCTAAACCTAACCCTAACCCTAACACTAACCCTAACCCTAACCCTAACCCTAACACCAACCCTAACCCTAATCCTAACCCTAACCCTAACACTAACCCTAACCCTAACCCTACCCTAACACCAACCCTAACCCTAAACTTAACCCTAACCCTAACCCTATACCTAACACCAACCCTAACCCTAACCCTAACCCTAACCCTAACACCAAACCTAACCGTAACCCTAACCCTAACCCTAACCCTAACACCAACCCTAACCCTAATCCTAACCCTAACCCTAACCCTAACCCTAACCCTAACACCAACCCTAACCCTAACCCTAACCCTAACCCTAACCCTTAACCTAACACCAACCCTAACCCTAACCCTAACCCTAACCCTAACCCTAACACCAAACCTAACCCTAACCCTAACCCTAAACCCTAATCCTAACCCTATCCCTAACCCTAACCCTAACCCTAACCCTAACCCTAACCCTAACAAGGGCAAGGTGTACTGGTCAGCGACGGGCAAGTTCTAGGCCTCGGACTAGAGGGAGCCATGGGCGTTGGTCTAGGGCCCGAGCTAGGGCTAGTGAGAGCGGTAGGTGTAGCGCTGGGGTAGGCATAAAGCATGGGGTGGGTGTCGAGGTAAACCTCGGAGTAGGCCTAGGGCCAGGAGTGGGAGCTGTGGCTAGGGGTAGGGATGGGGGTGGGCCTATAGGTAGGGGGAGCTGTATAACCAGGGGTAGGGGTAGGACCAGAGGTAGTGCTAGGCGTAAGCCTAGGGCGAGGGGTAGTGCTCGGGGTAGGGTTAAGTGAAGGGCTAGTGGTTGGCAGAGGCCCACGGGCAGTGTTAGGGTTAGGGCTCATGTTAGGCCTAAAACTAGTGGTAGTGTTAGGGGTTGGCCGAGGGCTAGGGGTAGGTGTCATGTGAGGGCTCCGAGTAGTCCTAGGACTCGGAACGGGTGTAGGGCTGGATTAGTGTGTGGTAAGGGTGGGTCCAGGGTGATTTCGTAGGACACGGGTTAGTGTTCTGGCTATTGGTAGGCAAGGTGTACTGGTCGGAGACGGGCAAGTGCTAGGCTTCGGACTAGAGTGAGCACTGGGCGTTGGACTAGGGCCCGAGCTAGGGCTAGTGTGAGCTGTAGGCGTAGCACTGGGGTAGGCATAGGGCAAGGGGTGGGTGTCGGGGTAAACCTCGGAGTAGGCTTTGGGCCAGAGGTTGGAGTTGTGGCTAGGGGTAGGGATGCGGGTGGGCCTATAAGTAGGGGGAGCTGTAGGGCCAGGGGTAGGGGTAGGACCAGAGGTAGTGCTAGGCGTAAGCCTTGGGAGAGGGGTAGTGCTCGGGGTATGGTTAGGTGAAGGGCTAGTGGTTTGCAGAGGCCCACGGGCAGTGTTAGGTTTAGGGCTCATGGTAAGCCTAGGACTAGTGGTAGGGGTAGGGGTTTGCCGAGGAATAGGGGTAGGTGTCACGAAATGGCTCCGGGTAGTCCTAGGACTCCGAACGGATGTAGGGCTGGATTAGGGTGTGGCTAATGGTGGGTCCAGGGTGATTTGGTAGGACACGGGTTAGTGCTCTGGCTATCGGTAGTGCAAGGTGTACAAGGTTGGCGACGGGCAAGTGCTAGGCTTCGGACTAGAGTGAGCACTGGGCGTTGGTCTAGGGCCCGAGGTAGGGCTAGTGGGAGCGGTAGGGGTAGCGCTGGGGTAGGCAAAGGGCAAGGAGTGGGTGTCGGGGTAAACCTCGGAGTAGGCCTAGGACCAGGACTGGGAGCTGTGGCTAGGGGTAGGGATTGGGGTGGGCCTATGGGTAGGGGGAGCTGTAGGGACAGGGGTAGTGGTAGGACCAGAGGTAGTGCTAGGCGTAGGATAGGGCGAGGGGTAGTGCTCGAGGTAACCTAACCCTAACCCTAACCCTAAAACTAACACTAACCCTAACCCTAACCCTAACCCTAACACCAACCCTAACCCTAACCCTAATTCTAACCCTAACCCTATACCTAACACCAACCCTAACCCTAACCCTAACCCTAACCCTAACACCAACCCTAACCCTAACCCTAAACCTAACCCTAACACCAACCCTAACACCAACCCTAACCCTAACCCTAACCATAACCCTAACACCAACCCTAACCCTAACCCTAACCCTAACCCTAACCCTAACCCTAACACCAACCCTAACCCTAATCCTAACCCTAACCCTAACCCTAACCCTAACACCAACCCTAACCCTAACCCTAACCTTAACCCTAACCCTAACCCTAAACCTAACACCAACCCTAACCCTAACCCTAACCCTAAACCTAACACCAACCCTAACCCTAAACCTAACCCTAAACCCTAATCCTAACCCTAACCCTAAACCTAACACTAACCCTAACCCTAACCCTAACAAGGGCAAGGTGTACTGGTCAGCGACTGGCAAGTTCTAGGCCTCGGACTAGAGGGAGCCATGGGCGTTGGTCTAGGGCCCGAGCTAGGGCTAGTGAGAGCGGTAGGCGTAGCGCTGGGGTAGGAATAGGGCAAGGGGTGGGTGTCGAGGTAAACCTCGAAGTAGGCCTAGGGCCAGGAGTGGGAGCTGTGGCTAGTGGTAGGTTTGGGGGTGGGCCTATGGGTAAGGGGAGCTGTAGGGCCAGGGGTAGTGGTAGGACCAGAGGTAGTGCTAGGCGTAGGCCTAGGGCGAGGGGTAGTGCTCAGAGTAGGGTTAGTTGAAGGGCTAGTGCTTGCCAGAGGCCCACGGGCAGTGTTAGGGTTAGGGCTCATGTTAAGCCTAGGACTAATGGTAGTGGTAGGGGTTGGCCGAGGGCTAGGGGTAGGTGTCATGGGAGGGCTCCGGGTAGTCCTAGGACTCAGAAAAGGTGTAGGGCTGGATTAGGGTGTGGTAAGGGTGGGTCCAGGGTGATTTCGTAGGACACGGGTTACTGCTCTGGCTAACGGTAGGGCAAGGTGTACTGGTCGGCGACGGGCAAGTGCTAGGCCTCGGACTAGATGAGCACTGGGCTTTGGTCTAGCGCCCGAGCTAGGGCTAGTGGGAGAGATAGGCGTAGCGCTGGGGTAGGCATAGGGCAAAAGGTGGGTGTCGGGGTAAACCTCGGAGTAGGCTTTGGGCCAGAGGTTGGAGTTGTGGCTAGGGTTAGGGATGGGGGTGGGCCTATTAGTAGGGGGAGCTGTAGGGCCAGGGGTAGGGGTAGGACCAGAGGTAGTGCTAGGCGTAAGCCTAGTGCGAGGGGTAGTGCTCTGGGTAGGGTTAGGTGAAGGGCTAGTGGTTGGCAGAGGCCCTCGGACAGTGTTAGGGTTAGGGCTCATGTTAGGCCTAGGACTAGTGGTAGTGGTAGGGGATAGCCCAGGGCTAGGTTAGGTGTCACGGGAGGGCTCCGGGTAGTCCTAGGACTCCGAACGGATGTCGGGCATGATTAGGGTGTGGCTAATGGTGGGTCCAGGGTGATTTCGTAGGACAAGGGTTAGTGATCTGGCTTTCGGTAGGGCAGGGTATATTGGTCGGTGACGGGCAACTGTTAGGCTTCGGACTAGAGTGAGCACTGGGCGTTGGTCTAGGGCCCGAGGTAGGGCTAGTGGGAGCGGTAGACGTAGCGCTATGGTAGGCAAAGGGCAAGGGGTAGGTGTCGGGGTAAACCTCGGAGTAGGCCTAGGACCAGGAGTGGGAGCTGTGTCTAGGGGTAGGGATGGGGGTGGGCCTATTTGTAGGGTGAGCTGTAGGGCCAGGGGTAGGTGTAGGACCAGAGGTAGTGCCAGGCGTACGCCTAGGGCGAGGTGTAGTACTCGGGGTGACCTAACCCTAACCCTAACCCTAACCCTAACACTAACCCTAACACCAACCCTAACCCTAATCCTAACCCTAACCCTAACACCAACCCTAACCCTAACAACAACCCTAACCCTAATCCTAACCCTAAACCTAACACCAACCCTAACCCTAACCCTAACCCTAACCCCTAACCCTAACCCTTACCCTAACCCTAACAAGGGCAATGTGTACTAGTCAGCGACGGGCATTTCTAGGCCTCGGACTAGAGGGAGCCATGGGCGTTGGTGTAGGGCCCGAGCTAGGGCTAGTGGGAGCGTTAGGCGTAGCGCTGGGGTAGGCATAGGGCAAGGGGTGGGTGTCGAGGTAAATCTCGGAGTAGGCCTAGGGCCAGGAGTGGGAGCTGTGGCTAGGGGTAGGGGTGGGGGTGGGCCTATGGATAGGGGGAGCTGTAGGGCCAGGGGTAGGGGTAGGACCAGAGGTAGTGCTAGGCGTAGGCCTAGGGCGAGGCGTAGTGCTCGAGGTAGGGTTAGTTGAAGGACTAGTGGTTGGCAGAGGCCCACGGGCAGTGTTAGGGTTAGGGCTCATGTTAAGCCTAGGACTAGTGGTAGTGGTAGGGGTGGGCCGAGGGCTAGGGGTAGGTGTCACGGGAGGGCTCCGGGTAGTCCTAGGACTCAGAACAGGTGTAGGGCTGGATTAGGGTGTGGTAAGGGTGGGTCCAGGGTGATTTCGTAGGACACGGGTTACTGCTCTGGCTAACGGTAGGGCAAGGTGTACTGGTCGGCGACGGGCAAGTGCTAGGCCTCGGACTAGATGAGCACTGGGCTTTGGTCTAGGGCCCGAGCTAGGGCTAGTGGGAGCGATAGGCGTAGCGCTGGGGTAGGCATAGGGCAAGGGGTGGGTGTCGGGGTAAACCTCGGAATAGGCTTTGGGCCAGAGGTTGGAGTTGTGGCCAGGGGTAGGGATAGGGGTGGGCCTATTAGTAGGGGGAGCTGTAGGGCCAGGGGTAGGGGTAGGACCAGAGGTAGTGCTAGGCGTAAGCCTAGGGCGAGGGGTAGTGCTCGGGGTAGGGTTAGGTGAAGGGTAGGTGGTTGGCAGAGTCCCACGGACACTGTTAGGGTTAGGGCTCATGTTAGGCCTAGGACTAGTGGTAGTGGTAGGGGATAGCCGAGGGCTAGGGGTAGGTGTCACGGGAGGACTCCGGGTAGTCCTAGGACTTTGAACGGATGTGGGGCATGATTAGGGTGTGGCTAATGGTGGGTCCAGGGTGATTTCGGAGTACAAGGGTTAGTGATCTGGCTTTCGGTAGGGCAGTGTGTATTGGTCGGTGACGGGCAAGTGCTAGGCTTAGGACTAGAGTGAGCATTGGGCGTTGGTCTAGGGCCTGAGGTAGGGCTAGTGGGAGCGGTAGGCATAGCGCTGGGGTAGGCAAAGGGCAAGGGGTGGGTGTCGGGGTAAACCACGGAGTAGGCCTAAGACCAGGAGTGGGAGCTGTGGCTAGGGATAGGGATGGCGGTGGGCCTATGGGTAGGGGGAGCTGTAGGGCCAGGGGTAGGTGTAGGACCAGAGGTAGTGCTAGGCGTAGGCCTAGGGCGAGGGGTAGTGCTCGGGGTAACCTAACCGTAAACCTAACCCTAATCCTAACACTAACCCTAACCCTAACACCAACCCTAACCCTCACCCTAACCCTAACCCTAAACCTAACACCAACCCTAACCCTAACCCAAACCCTAAACCTAACACCAACCCTAACCCTAACCCTAACCCTAAACCCTAAACCTAACCCTAACCCTAACCCTAACCCTAACCCTAAACCTAACACCAACCCTAACCCTAACCCTAACCCTAACCCTAACCCTAATCCTAACACCAACCCTAACCCTAACCCTAACTCTAACCCTAACCCTAAACCTAACACCAACCCTAACCCTAATCCTAACCCTAACCCTAACACCAACCGTAACCCTAACACCAACCCTAACCCTAATCCTAACCCTAAACCTAACACCAACCCTAACCCTAACCCTAACCCTAATCCTAAACACTAACCCTAACCCTTACCCTAACCCTAAGAAGGGCAATGTGTACTAGTCAGCGACGGGCAAGTTCTAGGCCTCGGACTAGAGGGAGCCATGGGCGTTGGTCTAGCGCCCGAGCTAGGGCTAGTGGGAGCGTTAGGCGTAGCGCTGGGGTAGGCATAGGGCAAGGGGTGGGTGTCGAGGTAAATCTCGGAGTAGGCCTAGGGCCAGGAGTGGGAGCTGTGGCTAGGGGTAGGGGTGGGGGTGGGCCTATGGATAGGGGGAGCTGTAGGGCCAGGGGTAGGGGTAGGACCAGAGGTAGTGCTAGGCGTAGGCCTAGGGCGAGGCGTAGTGCTCGAGGTAGGGTTAGTTGAAGGACTAGTGTTTGGCAGAGGCCCACGGGCAGTGTTAGGGTTAGGGCTCATGTTAAGCCTAGGACTAGTGGTAGTGGTAGGGGTGGGCCGAGGGCTAGGGGTAGGTGTCACGGGAGGGCTCCGGGTAGTCCTAGGACTCAGAACAGGTGTAGGGCTGGATTAGGGTGTGGTAAGGGTGGGTCCAGGGTGATTTCGTAGGACACGGGTTACTGCTCTGGCTAACGGTAGGGCAAGGTGTACTGGTCGGCGACGGGCAAGTGCTAGGCCTCGGACTAGATGAGCACTGGGCTTTGGTCTAGGGCCCGACCTAGGGCTAGTGGGAGCGATAGGCGTAGCGCTGGGGTAGGCATAGGGCAAGGGGTGGGTGTCGGGGTAAACCTCGGAATAGGCTTTGGGCCAGAGGTTGGAGTTGTGGCTAGGGGTAGGGATGGGGGTGGGCCTATTAGTAGGGGGAGCTGTAGGGCCAGGGGTAGGGGTAGGACCAGAGGTAGTGCTAGGCGTAAGCCTAGGGCGAGGGGTAGTGCTCGGGGTAGGGTTAGGTGAAGGGTAGGTGGTTGGCAGAGTCCCACGGACACTGTTAGGGTTAGGGCTCATGTTAGGCCTAGGACTAGTGGTAGTGGTAGGGGATAGCCGAGGGCTAGGGGTAGGTGTCACGGGAGGACTCCGGGTAGTCCTAAGACTTTGAACGGATGTGGGGCATGATTAGGGTGTGGCTAATGGTGGGTCCAGGGTGATTTCGGAGTACAAGGGTTAGTGATCTGGCTTTCGGTAGGGCAGTGTGTATTGGTCGGTGACGGGCAAGTGCTAGGCTTAGGACTAGAGTGAGCATTGGGCGTTGGTCTAGGGCCCGAGGTAGGGCTAGTGGGAGCGGTAGGCATAGCGCTGGGGTAGGCAAAGGGCAAGGGGTGGGTGTCGGGGTAAACCACGGAGTAGGCCTAAGACCAGGAGTGGGAGCTGTGGCTAGGGATAGGGATGGCGGTGGGCCTATGGGTAGGGGGAGCTGTAGGGCCAGGGGTAGGTGTAGGACCAGAGGTAGTGCTAGGCGTAGGCCTAGGGCGAGGGGTAGTGCTCGGGGTAACCTAACCGTAAACCTAACCCTAATCCTAACACTAACCCTAACCCTAACACCAACCCTAACCCTCACCCTAACCCTAACCCTAAACCTAACACCAACCCTAACCCTAACCCAAACCCTAAACCTAACACCAACCCTAACCCTAACCCTAACCCTAAACCCTAAACCTAACCCTAACCCTAACCCTAAACCTAACACCAACCCTAACCCTAACCCTAACCCTAACCCTAACCCTAATCCTAACACCAACCCTAACCCTAACCCTAACTCTAACCCTAGCCCTAAACCTAACACCAACCCTAACCCTAATCCTAACCCTAACCCTAACACCAACCGTATCCCTAACACCAACCCTAACCCTAATCCTAACCCTAAACCTAACACCAACCCTAACCCTAACCCTAACCCTAACCCTAAACACTAACCCTAACCCTTACCCTAACCCTAACAAGGGCAATGTGTACTAGTCAGCGACGGGCAAGTTCTAGGCCTCGGACTAGAGGGAGCCATGGGCGTTGGTCTAGCGCCCGAGCTAGGGCTAGTGGGAGCGTTAGGCGTAGCGCTGGGGTAGGCATAGGGCAAGGGGTGGGTGTCGAGGTAAAACTCGGAGTAGGCCTAGGGCCAGGAGTGGGAGCTGTGGCTAGGGGTAGGGGTGGGGGTGAACCTATGGGTAGGGGGAGCTGTTGGGCCAGGGGTAGTGGTAGGACCAGAGGTAGTGCTAGCCGTAGGCCTAGGGCGAGGGGTAGTGCTCGAGGTAGGGTTAGTTGAAGGACTAGTGTTTGGCAGAGGCCCACGGGCAGTGTTAGGGTTAGGGCTCATGTTAAGCCTAGGACTAGTGGTAGTGGTAGGGGTTGGCCGAGGGCTAGGGGTAGCTGTCACGAAATGGCTCCGGGTAGTCCTAGGACTCGGAACAGATGTAGGGCTGTATTAGGGTGTGGTAAGGGTGGGTCCAGGGTGATTTCGTAGGACACGGGTTACTGCTCTGGCTAACGGTAGGGCAAGGTGTACTGGTCGGCCTCGGGCAAGTGGTAGGCCTCTGACTAGAGAAAGCACTGGGCGTTGGTCTAGGGCCCGAGCTAGGGCTAGTGGGAGCGGTAGCGTAGCGCTGGGATAGGCATAGGGCAAGGGGTGGGTGTCGAGGTAAACCTCGAAGTAGGCCTAGGGCCGGGAGTGGGAGCTGTGGCTAGTGGTAAGGTTGGGGGTGGGCCTATGGGTAAGGGGAGCTGTAGGGCCAGGGGTAGTGGTAGGACCAGAGGTAGTGCTAGGCGTATGCCTAGGGCGAAGGGTAGTGCTTGGGGTAGGGTTAGTTGAAGGGCTAGTGGTTGGCAGAGGCCCACAGGCAGTGTTAGGGTTAGGGCTCATGTTAAGCCTAGGACTAGTGGTAGTGGTAGGGGTTGGCCGAGGGCTACGGGTAGGTGTCATGGGAGGGCTCCGGGTAGTCCTAGGACTCAGAAAAGGTGTAGGGCTGGATTAGGGTGTGGTAAGGGTGGGTCCAGGGTGATTTCGTAGGACACGGGTTACTGCTCTGGCTAACGGTAGGACAAGGTGTACTTGTCGGCGACGGGCAAGTGCTAGGCCTCGGACTAGATGAGCACTGGGCTTTGGTCTAGGGCCCGAGCTAGGGCTAGTGGGAGAGATAGGCGTAGCGCTGGGGTAGGCATAGGGCAAGGGGTGGGTGTCGGGGTAAACCTCGGAGTAGGCTTCGGGCCAGAGGTTGGAGTTGTGGCTAGGGGTAGGGATGGGGGTGGGCCTATTAGTAGGGGGAGCTGTAGGGCCAGGGGTAGGGGTAGGACCAGAGGTAGTGCTAGGCGTAAGCCTAGGGCGAGGGGTAGTGCTCTGGGTAGTGTTAGGTGAAGGGCTAGTGGTTGGCAGAGGCCCTCGGACAGTGTTAGGGTTAGGGCTCATGTTAGGCCTAGGACTAGTGGTAGTGGTAGGGGATAGCCCAGGGCTAGGTTAGGTGTCACGGGAGGGCTCCGGGTAGTCCTAGGACTCCGAACGGATGTCGGGCATGATTAGGGTGTGGCTAATGGTGGGTCCAGGGTGATTTCGTAGGACAAGGGTTAATGATCTGGCTTTCGGTAGGGCAGGGTATATTGGTCGGTGACGGGCAAGTGTTAGGCTTCGGACTAGAGTGAGCACTGGGCGTTGGTCTAGGGCCCGAGGTAGGGCTAGTGGGAGCGGTAGACGTAGCGCTATGGTAGGCAAAGGGCAAGGGGTATGTGTCGGGGTAAACCTCGGAGTAGGCCTAGGACCAGGAGTGGGAGCTGTGTCTAGGGGTAGGGATGGGGGTGGGCCTATTTGTAGGGGGAGCTGTAGGGCCAGGGTTAGGTGTAGGACCAGAGGTAGTGCCAGGCGTACGCCTAGGGCGAGGTGTAGTACTCGGGGTGAACTAACCCTAACCCTAACCCTAACCCTAACACTAACCCTAACACCAACACTAACCCTAATCCTAACCCTAACCCTAACACCAACCCTAACCCTAACAACAACCCTAACCCTAATCCTAACCCTAAACCTAACACCAACCCTAACCCTAACCCTAACCCTAAACCCTAACCCTAACCCTTACCCTAACCCTAACATGGGCAATGTGTACTAGTCAGCGACGGGCATTTCTAGGCCTCGGACTAGAGGGAGCCATGGGCGTTGGTCTAGGGCCCGAGCTAGGGCTAGTGGGAGCGTTAGGCGTAGCGCTGGGGTAGGCATAGGGCAAGTGGTGGGTGTCGAGGTAAATCTCGGAGTAGGCCTAGGGCCAGGAGTGGGAGCTGTGGCTAGGGGTAGGGGTGGGGGTGGGCCTATGGGTAGGGGGAGCTGTAGGGCCAGGGGTAGGGGTAGGACCAGAGGTAGTGCTAGGCGTAGGCCTAGGGCGAGGCGTAGTGCTCGAGGTAGGGTTAGTTGAAGGACTAGTGTTTGGCAGAGGCCCACGGGCAGTGTTAGGGTTAGGGCTCATGTTAAGCCTAGGACTAGTGGTAGTGGTAGGGGTGGGCCGAGGGCTAGGGGTAGGTGTCACGGGAGGGCTCCGGGTAGTCCTAGGACTCAGAACAGGTGTAGGGCTGGATTAGGGTGTGGTAAGGTTGGGTCCAGGGTGATTTCGTAGGACACGGGTTACTGCTCTGGCTAACGGTAGGGCAAGGTGTACTGGTCGGCGACGGGCAAGTGCTAGGCCTCGGACTAGATGAGCACTGGGCTTTGGTCTAGGGCCCGAGCTAGGGCTAGTGGGAGCGATAGGCGTAGCGCTGGGGTAGGCATAGGGCAAGGGGTGGGTGTCGGGGTAAACCTCGGAATAGGCTTTGGGCCAGAGGTTGGAGTTGTGGCCAGGGGTAGGGATAGGGGTGGGCCTATTAGTAGGGGGAGCTGTAGGGCCAGGGGTAGGGGTAGGAACAGATGTTGTGCCAGGCGTAGGCCTAGGGCGAGGGGTAGTGCTCGGCTAACCTAACCCTAACCCTAACCCTAACCCTAACCCTAACCCTAACCCTAACCCTAACATCAACCCTAACCCTAACACTAACCCTAAACCTAACCCTAAACCTAACACCAACCCTAACCCTAATCCTAACCCTAATTCTAACCCTAACAAGGGCAAAGTGTACTGGTCAGCGACGGGCAAGTTTTAGGCCTCGGACTAGAGGGAGCCATGGGCGTTGGTCTAGGGCCCGAGCTAGGGCTAGTGGGAGCGTTAGGCGTAGCGCTGGGGTAGGCATAGGGCAAGGGGTGGGTGTCGAGGTAAACCTCGGAGTAGGCCTAGGGCCAGGAGTGGGAGCTGTGGCTAGGGGAAGGGGTGGGGGTGGGCCTATGGGTAGGGGTAGCTGTAGGGCCAGGGGTAGTGGTAGGACCAGAGGTAGTGCTAGGCGTAGGCCTAGGGCAAGGGGTAGTGCTCGAGGTAGGGTTAGTTGAAGGACTAGTGTTTGGCAGAGGCCCACGGGCAGTGTTAGGGTTAGCGCTCATGTTAAGCTTAGGACTAGTGGTAATGGTAGGGGTTGGCCGATGGCTAGGGGTAGGTGTCACGGGAGGGCTCCGGGTAGTCCTAGGACTCAGAACAGGTGTAGGGCTGGATTAGGGTGTGGTAAGGGTGGGTCCAGGGTGATTTCGTAGGACACGGGTTACTGCTCTGGCTAACGGTAGGGCAAGGTGTACTGGTCGGCGACGGGCAAGTGCTAGGCCTCGGACTAGATGAGCACTGGGCTTTGGTCTAGGGCCCGAGCTAGGGCTAGTGGGAGCGATAGGCGTAGCGCTGGGGTAGGCATAGGGCAAGGGGTGGGTGTCGGGGTAAACCTCGGTATAGGCTTTGGGCCAGAGGTTGGAGTTGTGGCCAGGGGTAGGGATAGGGGTGGGCCTATTAGTAGGGGAAGCTGTAGGGCCACGGGTAGGGGTAGGACCAGAGGTAGTGCTACGCGTAAGCCTAGGGCGAGGGGTAGTGCTCGGGGTAGGGTTAGGTGAAGGGCTAGTGGTTGGCAGAGGCCCACGGGCAGTGTTAGGGTTAGGGCTCATGTTAGGCCTAGGACTAGTGGTAGTGGTAGGGGATAGACGAGGGCTAGGGGTAGGTGTCACGGGAGGACTCCGGGTAGTCCTAGGACTCCGAACGGATGTGGGGCATGATTAGGGTGTGGCTAATGGTGGGTCCAGGGTGATTTCGTAGGACAAGGGTTAGTGATCTGGCTTTCGGTAGGGCAGGGTGTATTGGTCGGTGACGGGCAAGTGCTAGGCTTCGGACTAGAGTGAGCACTGGGCGTTGGTCTAGGGCCCGAGGTAGGGCTAGTGGGAGCGGTAGGCGTAGCGCTGTGGTAGGCAAAGGGCAAGGGGTGGGTGTCGGGGTAAACTTCAGAGTAGGCTTTGGGCCAGGAGTTGGAGTTTTGGCTAGGGGTAGGGATGGGGGTGGGCCCAGAAGTAGGGGGAGCTGTAGGGCCAGGGGTAGGGGTAGGAACAGAGGTAGTGCTAGGCATAGGCCTAGGGCGAGGGGTAGTGCTCGGGGTAGATTTAGTTGAAGGGCTAGTGTTTGGCAGAGACCCACGGGCAGTGTTAGGGTTAGGGCTCACGTTAAGCCCAGGACTAGTGGTAGTGGTAGGAGTTGGCCGAGGGCTAGGGGTAGGTGTCACGGGAGGGCTCCGGGTAGTCCTAAGACTCAGAACAGGTGTAGGGCTGGATTAGGGTGTGGCTAATTGTGGGTCCAGGGTGATTTCGTAGGACAAGGGTTAGTGATCTGGCTATCGGTAGGGCAAGGTGTACTGATCGGTGACGGCCAAGTGCTAGGCTTCGGACTAGCGTGAGCACTGGGCGTTGGTCTAGGGCCCGAGGTAGGGCTAGTGGGAGCGGTAGGCGTAGCGCTGTGGTAGGCAAAGGGAAAGGGGTGTGTGTCGGGGTAAACCTCGGAGTAGGCCTAGGACCAGGAGTGGGAGCTGTGGCTAGGGGTAGGGATGGGGGTGTGCCTATGGGTAGGGGGAGCTGTAGGGCCAGGAGTAGGGGTAGGACCAGATGTTGTGCCAGGCGTAGGCCTAGGGCGAGGGGTAGTGCTCGGCTAACCTAACCCTAACCCTAACCCTAACCCTAACCCTAACATCAACCCTAACCCTAACACTAACCCTAAACCTAACCATAAACCTAACACCAACCCTAACCCTAATCCTAACCCTAACCTTAACCCTAACCCTAACCCTAACACCAACCCTAACCTTAACCCTAACCCTAACCCTAACCCTAAACCTAACACCAACCCTAACCCTAACCCTAACACTAACCCTAACACCAACCCTAAACCCTAACCCTAACCCTAAACCCTAATCCTAACCCTAACCCTAACCCTAACCCTAATTCTAACCCTAACAGGGGCAAAGTGTAGTGGTCAGCGACGGGCAATTTCTAGGCCTCGGACTAGAGGGAGCCATGGGCGTTGGTCTAGTGCCCGAGCTAGGGCTAGTGGGAGCGGTAGGCGTAGCGCTGGGGTAGGCATAGGGCAAGGGGTGGGTGTCGAGGTAAACCTCGGAGTAGGCCTAGGGCCAGGAGTGGGATCTGTGGCTAGGGGTAGGGATGGGGGTGGGCTTATAAGTAGGGGGAGCTGTAGGGCCACGGGTAGGGGTAGGACCAGAGGTAGTGCTACGCGTAAGCCTAGGGCGAGGGGTAGTGCTCGGGGTAGGGTTAGGTGAAGGGCTAGTGGTTGGCAGAGGCCCACGGGCAGTGTTAGGGTTAGGGCTCATGTTAGGCCTAGGACTAGTGGTAGTGGTAGTGGATGGGAAAGGGCTAGGGGTAACTGTCACGGGAGGGCTCCGGGTAGTCCTAGAACTCCGAACGGATGTAGGGCTGGATTAGGGTGTGGCTAAAGGTGGGTCCAGGGTGATTTCGTAGGCCACGGGTTAGTGCTCTGGCTATCGGTAGGGCAAGGTGTACTGGTTGGCGACTGGCAATTGCTAGGCTTCGGACTATAGTGAGCACTGGGCGTTGGTCAAGGGCCCGAGGTAGGGCTAGTGGGAGCGGTAGGCGTAGCGCTGGGGTAGGCAAAAAGCAAGGGGTGGGTGTCGAGGTAAACCTCGGAGTAGGCCTAGGGCCAGGAGTGGGAGCTGTGGCTAGGGGTAGGGGTGGGGGTGGTCCTATGTGTAGGGGGAGCTGTAGGGCCAGGGGTAGTGGTAGGACCAGAGGTAGTGCTAGGCGTAGGCCTAGGGCGAGGGGTAGTGCTCGGGGTAGGGTTAGTTGAAGGGCTAGTGTTTGGCAAAGGCCCACGGGCAGTGTTAGGGTTAGGGCTCATGTTAAGCCTAGAACTAGTGGTAGTGGTTGGGGTTGGCCGAGGGCTAGGGGTAGGTGTTACGAAATGGCTCCAGGTAGTCCTAGTACTCGGAACAGGTGTAGGGCTGTATTAGGGTGTGGTAAGGGTGGGTCCAGGGTGATTTCGTAGGACACGGGTTACTGCTCTGGCTAAGGGTAGGGCAAGGTGTACTGGTCGGCCTCGTGCAAGTGGTAGGCCTCTGACTAGAGAGAGCACTGGGCGTTGGTCTAGGGCCCGAGCTAGGCCTAGTGGGAGCGGTAGGCGTAGCGTTGGGGTAGGCATAGGGCAAGGGGTGGGTGTCGGGATAAAGTTCGGAGTAGGCTTTGGGCCAGGAGTGGGAGCTGTGGCTAGGGGTAGGGATGGGGGTGGGTCCAGAAGTAGGGGGAGCTGTAGGGCCAGGGGTAGGGGTAGGACCAGAGGTAGTGCTAGGCGTAGGCCTAGGGCGAGGGGTAGTGCTCGCGGTAGGGTTAGTTGAAGGGCTAGTGGTTGCAGAGGCCCACGGGCAGTGTTAGGGTTAGGGCTCATGTTAAGCCTAGGACTAGTGGTAGTGGTAGGGGTTGGCCGAGGGCTAGGGGTAGGTGTAACGGGAGGGCTCTGTGTAATCCTAAGACTCAGAACAGGTGTAGGGCTGGATTAGGGTGTGGCTAATTGTGGGTCCAGGGTGATTTCGTAGGACAAGGGTTAGTGATCTGGCTATCGGTAGGGCAAGGTGTACTGGTCGGTGACGGGCAAGTGCTAGGCTTCGGACTAGAGTGAGCACTGGGCGTTGGTCTAGTGCCCGAGGTAGGGCTAGTGGGAGCGGTAGGCGTAGCGCTGTGGAAGGCAAAGGGCAAGGGGTGTGTGTCGGGGTAAACCTCGGAGTAGGCCTAGGACCAGGAGTGGGAGCTGTGGCTAGGGGTAGGGATGGGGGTGGGCCTATGGGTAGGGAGAGCTGTAGGGCCAGGGGAAAAGGTTGGACCAGAGGTTGTGCCAGGCGTAGGCCTAGGGCAAGGGGTAGTGTTCGGGGTAACCTAACCCTAACCCTAACCCTAACCCTAACCCTAACCCTAACATCAACCCTAACCCTAACACTAACCGTAACCCTAACCCTAAACCTAACACCAACCCTAACCCTAATCCTAACCCTAATTCTAACCCTAACAAGGGCAAAGTGTACTGGTCAGCGACGGGCAAGTTATAGGCCTCGGACTAGAGGGAGCCATGGGCGTTGGTCTAGGGCCCGAGCTAGGGCTAGTGGGAGCGTTAGGCGTAGCGCTGGGGTAGGCATAGGGCAAGGGGTGGGTGTCGAGGTAAACCTCGGAGTAGGCCTAGGGCCAGGAGTGGGAGCTGTGGCTAGGGGAAGGGGTGGGGGTGGGCCTATGGGTAGGGGTAGCTGTAGGGCCAGGGGTAGTGGTAGTACCAGAGGTAGTGCTAGGCGTAGGCCTAGGGCAAGGGGTAGTGCTCGAGGTAGGGTTAGTTGAAGGACTAGTGTTTGGCAGAGGCCCACGGGCAGTGTTAGGGTTAGCGCTCATGTTAAGCTTAGGACTAGTGGTAGTGGTAGGGGTTGGCCGATGGCTAGGGGTAGGTGTCACGGGAGGGCTCCGGGTAGTCCTAGGACTCAGAACAGGTGTAGGGCTGGATTAGGGTGTGGTAAGGGTGGGTCCAGGGTGATTTCGTAGGACACGGGTTACTGCTCTGGCTAACGGTAGGGCAAGGTGTACTGGTCGGCGACGGGCAAGTGCTAGGCCTCGGACTAGATGAGCACTGGGCTTTGGTCTAGGGCCCGAGCTAGGGCTAGTGGGAGCGATAGGCGTAGCGCTGGGGTAGGCATAGGGCAAGGGGTGGGTGTCGGGGTAAACCTCGGTATAGGCTTTGGGCCAGAGGTTGGAGTTGTGGCCAGGGGTAGGGATAGGGGTGGGCCTATTAGTAGGGGAAGCTGTAGGGCCACGGGTAGGGGTAGGACCAGAGGTAGTGCTACGCGTAGGCCTAGGGCGAGGGGTAGTGCTCGGGGTAGGGTTAGGTGAAGGGCTAGTGGTTGGCAGAGGCCCACGGGCAGTGTTAGGGTTAGGGCTCATGTTAGGCCTAGGACTAGTGGTAGTGGTAGGGGATAGACGAGGGCTAGGGGTAGGTGTCACGGGAGGACTCCGGGTAGTCCTAGGACTCCGAACGGATGTGGGGCATGATTAGGGTGTGGCTAATGGTGGGTCCAGGGTGATTTCGTAGGACAAGGGTTAGTGATCTGGCTTTCGGTAGGGCAGGGTGTATTGGTCGGTGACGGGCAAGTGCTAGGCTTCGGACTAGAGTGAGCACTGGGCGTTGGTCTAGGGCCCGAGGTAGGGCTAGTGGGAGCGGTAGGCGTAGCGCTGTGGTAGGCAAAGGGCAAGGGGTGGGTGTCGGGGTAAACTTCAGAGTAGGCTTTGGGCCAGGAGTTGGAGTTTTGGCTAGGGGTAGGGATGGGGGTGGGCCCAGAAGTAGGGGGAGCTGTAGGGCCAGGGGTAGGGGTAGGAACAGAGGTAGTGCTAGGCATAGGCCTAGGGCGAGGGGTAGTGCTCGGGGTAGAGTTAGTTGAAGGGCTAGTGGTTGGCAGAGACCCACGGGCAGTGTTAGGGTTAGGGCTCACGTTAAGCCCAGGACTAGTGGTAGTGGTAGGAGTTGGCCGAGGGCTAGGGGTAGGTGTCACGGGAGGGCTCCGGGTAGTCCTAAGACTCAGAACAGGTGTAGGGCTGGATTAGGGTGTGGCTAATTGTGGGTCCAGGGTGATTTCGTAGGACAAGGGTTAGTGATCTGGCTATCGGTAGGGCAAGGTGTACTGGTCGGTGACGGGCAATTGCTAGGCTTCGGACTAGAGTGAGCACTGGGCGTTGGTCTAGGGCCCGAGGTAGGGCTAGTGGGAGCGGTAGGCGTAGCGCTGTGGTAGGCAAAGGGCAAGGGGTGTGTGTCGGGGTAAACCTCGGAGTAGGCCTAGGACCAGGAGTGGGAGCTGTGGCTACTGGTAGGGATGGGGGTGGGCCTATGGGTAGGGGTAGCTGTAGGGCCAGGGGTAGCGGTAGGACCAGAGGTTGTGCCAGGCGTAGGCCTAGGGCGAGGGGTAGTGCTCGGGGTAACCTAACCCTAACCCTAACCGTAACCCTAACCTTAACCCTAACCCTAACATCAACCCTAACCCTAACACTAACCCTAACCCTAACCCTAAACCTAACACCAACCCTAACCCTAATCCTAACCCTAACCTTAACCCTAACCCTAACCCTAACACCAACCCTAAACCTAACCCTAACCCTAACCCTAACCCTAAACGTAACACCAACCCTAACCCTAACCCTAACACTAACCCTAACACCAACCCTAAACCCTAACCCTAACCCTAAACCCTAATCCTAACCCTAACCCTAACCCTAACCCTAATTCTAACCCTAACAAGGGCAAAGTGTACTGGTCAGCGACGGGCAAGTTCTAGGCCTCGGATTAGAGGGAGCCATGGGCGTTGGTCTAGTGCCCGAGCTAGGGCTAGTGGGAGCGGTAGGCGTAGCGCTGGGGTAGGCATAGGGCAAGGGGTGGGTGTCGAGGTAAACCTCGGAGTAGGCCTAGGGCCAGGAGTGGGAGCTGTGGCTAGGGGTAGGGATGGGGGTGGGCCTATAAGTAGGGGGAGCTGTAGGGCCACGGGTAGGGGTAGGACCAGAGGTAGTGCTACGCGTAAGCCTAGGGCGAGGGGTAGTGCTCGGGGTAGGGTTAGGTGAAGGGCTAGTGGTTGGCAGAGGCCCACGGGCAGTGTTAGGGTTAGGGCTCATGTTAGGCCTAGGACTAGTGGTAGTGGTAGGGGATGGGCGAGGGCTAGGGGTAACTGTCACGGGAGGGCTCCGGGTAGTCCTAGGACTCCGAACGGATGTAGGGCTGGATTAGGGTGTGGCTAATGGTGGGTCCAGGGTGATTTCGTAGGACACGGGTTAGTGCTCTGGCTATCGGTAGGGAAAGGTGTACTGGTTGGCGACGGGCAAGTGCTAGGCTTCGGACTAGAGTGAGCATGGGGCGTTGGTCTAGGGCCCGAGGTAGGGCTAGTGGGAGCGGTAGGCGTAGCGCTGTGGTAGGCAAAGGGCAAGGGGTGGGTGACGGGGTAAACCTCGGAGTAGGCCGAGGACCAGGAGTGGGAGCTGTGGCTAGGGTTAGGGATGGGGGTGGGCCTATGGGTAGGGGAAGCTGTAGGGACAGGGGTAGGGGTAGGACCAGAGGTAGTGCTAGGCGTAGGCCTAGGGCGAATGGTAGTGCTCAGGGTAACCTAACCCTAAACCTAACCCTAACCCTAACACTAACCCTAACCCTAACCCTAACACCAACCCTAACCCTAAACCTAACCCTATACCTAACACCAACCCTAACCCTAAACCTAACCCTAACCCTAACACCAACCCTAACCCTAACCCTAACCCTAACCCTAACCCTAACCCTAACACCAACCCTAACCCTAACCCTAACCCTAACACTAACACCAACCCTAACCCTAACCCTAACCCTAACCCTATGCCTAACACGAACCCTAACCCTAACCCTAACCCTAACACCAACCCTAACCATAATCCTAACGCTAACCCTAACCCTAACCCTAACACTAACCCTAACTCTAACCCTAACCCTAACACCAACCCTAACCCTAACCCTAACCCTAACCCTAACCCTATACCTAACACCAACCCTAACCCTAACCCTAACCCTAACCCTAAAACCAACGCTAACCCTAACCCTAACCCTAACCCTAACCCTAACACCAACCCTAACCCTAATCCTAACCCTAACCCTAACCCTAACCCTAACACCAACCCTAACCGTAACCCTAACCCTAACCCTAACCCTAAACCTAACACCAACCCTAACCCTACCCCTAACTCTAACCCTAACACCAACCCTAACCCTAACCCTAACCCTAACCCTAAACCCTAACCCTAACCCTAACCCTAACCCTAACCCTAACCCTAACACTAACAAGGGCAAGGTGTACTGGTCAGCGACGGGCAAGTTCTAGGCCTCGGACTAGAAGGAGCCATGGGCGTTGGTCTAGGGCCCAGGCTAGGGCTAGTGAGAGCGGTAGGCGTAGCGCTGGGGTAGGCATAGGGCAAGGGGTGGGTGTCGAGGTAAACCTCGGAGTAGGCCTAGGGTCAGGAGTGGGAGCTGTGGCTAGTGGTAGGGTTGGGGGTGGGCCTATGGGTAGGGGGAGCTGTAGGGCCAGGGGTAGTGGTAGGACCAGAGGTAGTGCTAGGCGTAGGCCTAGGGCGAGGGGTAGTGCTCGTGGTAGGGTTAGTTGAAGGGCTACTGTTTGGCAGAGGCCCATGGGCAGTGTTAGGGTTAGGGCTCATGTTAGGCCTAGGACTAGTGGTAGTGGTAGGGGTTGGCCGAGGACTAGGGGTAGGTGTCACGAAATGGCTCCGGGTAGTCCTAGGACTCGGAACAGGTGTAGGGCTGTATTAGGGTGTGGTAAGGGTGGGTCCAGGGTGATTTCGTAGGACACGTGTTAGTGCTATGGCTAAAGGTAGGGCAAGGTGTACAGGTCGGCGTCGGGAAAGTGGTAGGCCTCGGACTAGAGGGAGCACTGGGCGTTGGTCTAGGGCCCGAGCTAGGGATAGTGGGAGCGTTAGGCGTATCACTGGGGTAGGCATAGGGCAAAGGGTGGATGTCGGGGTAAACCTCGGAGTAGGCTTTGGGCCAGAGGTTGGAGTTGTGGCTAGGGGTAGGGATGGGGTTGGGCCAATAATTAGGAGGAGCTGTAGGGCCAGGGGTAGGGGTAGGACCAGAGGTAGTGCTAGGCGTAAGCCTAGGGCGAGGGGTAGTGCTCGGGGTAGGGTTAGGTGAAGGGCTAGTGGTTGGCAGAGCCCACGGGCAGTGTTAGGTTTAGGGCTCATGTTAGGCCTAGGACTAGTGGTAGTGGTAGGGGATGGACGAGGGCTAGGGGTAACTGTCACGGGAGGGCTCCGGGTAGTCCTAGGTCTCCGGACGGATGTAGGGCTGGATTAGGGTGTGGCTCATAGTGGGTCCAGGGTGATTTCGTAGGACACGGGTTAGTGCTCTGGCTATCGGTAGGGCAAGGTGTACCGGTTGGAGACGGGCAAGTGCTAGGCTTCGGACTAGAGTGAGCACTGGGCGTTGGTCTAGGGCCCGAGGTAGGGCTAGTGGGAGCGGTAGGCGTAGCGCTGGGGTAGGCAAAGGGCAAGGGGTGTGTGTCGGGGTAAACCTCGGAGTAGGCCTAGGACCAGGAGTGGGAGCTGTGGCTACGGGTAGGGATGGGGGTGGGCCTATGGGTAGGGGGAGCTGTAGGGACAGGGGTAGGGGTAGGACCAGAGGTAGTGCTAGGCGTAGGCCTAGGGAGAGGGGTAGTTTTCGTGGTAGGGTTAGTTGAAGGGCTAGTGGTTGGCAGAGGCCCACGGGCAATGTTAGGGTTAGGGCTCATGTTAAGTCTAGGACTAGTGGTAGTGGTAGGTGTTTGCCGAGGGCTAGGGGTAGGTGTCACGGGATGGCTCCGGGTAGTCCTAGGACTCAGAACAGGTGTAGGGCTGGATTAGGGTGTGGCTAATGGTGGGTCCAGGGTGATTTCGTAGGACAAGGGTTAGTGATCTGGCTATTGGTAGGGAAAGGTGTACTGGTCGGTGACGGGCAAGTGCTAGGCTTCTGACTAGAGTGAGCACTGGGCGTTGGTCTAGGGCCCGAGGTAGGGCTAGTGGGAGCGGTAGGCGTAGCGCTGTGGTAGGCAAAGGGTAAGGGGTGGGTGTCGGGGTAAACCTCGGAGTAGGCCTAGGACCAGGAATGGGAGCTGTGTCTAGGGGTAGGGATGGGGTTGGGCCTATGGGTAGGGGGAGCTGTAGGGCCAAGGGTAGGGGTAGGACCAGAGGTAGTGCCAAGAGTAGGCCTAGGGCGAGGGGTAGTGCTCGGGGTAACCTAACCCTAACCCTAACCCTAACCCTAAACCTAACCCTAACCCTAACACCAACCCTAACCCTAACACTAACCCTAACACTAACCCTAACCCTAACCCTAACCCTAACCCTAACCCTAACCCTAACCCTAACACCAACCCTAACCCTAACCCTAACCCTAAACCCTAACCCTAACCCTAACCCTAAACCCTAAACCCTAACACTAACCCTAACCCTAACCCTAACCCTAACCCTAACACTAAACCTAACACCAACCCTAACCCTAACCCTAACTGTAACCCTAACAAGGGCAAGGTGTACTGGTCAGCATCGGGCAAGTTCTAGGCCTCGGACTAGAGGGAGCCATGGGCGTTGGTCTAGGGCTCGAGCTAGGGCTAGTGGGAGAGGTAGGCGTAGCGCTGGGGTAGGCATAGGGCAAGGGGTGGGTGTCGGGGTAAACCTCGGAGTACACCTAGTGCCAGGAGTTGGAGCTGTGGCTAGGGGTTGGGATGGGCATGGGCCCATGGGTAGGGCGGGCTGTAGGGACAGTGGTAGCGGTAGGACCAGAGGTAGTGCTAGTCGTAGGCCTAGGGCGAGGGGTAGTGCTCTGGGTAGGGTTAGGTGAAGGGCTATTGGTTGGTAGAGGCCCACGGGCAGTGTTAGTCTTAGGGCTCATGTTAGGCCTAGGACTAGTGGTAGTGGTAGGGGTTGGCCGAGGGCTAGGGGTAGGTGTCACGGGAGGGCTCCAGGTAGTCCTAGGACTCCGAACGGGTGTAGGGCTGGATTAGGGTGTGGTAAGGGTGGGTCCAGGGTGATTTCGTAGGACACGGGTTAGTGCTCTGGCTATCGGTAGGCAAGGTGTACTGGTCGGTGACGGGCAAGTGCTAGGCTTCGGACTAGAGTGAGCACTGGGCATTGGTCTAGGGCCCGAGGTAGGGCTAGTGGGAGCGGTAGGCGTAGCGCTGTGGTAGGCAAAGGGCAAGGGGTGGGTGACGGGGTAAACCTCGGAGTAGGCCTAGGACCAGGAGTGGGAGCTGTGGCTAGGAGTAGGGATGGGGGGGGCCTATGGGTAGGAGGAGCTGTAGGGCCAGGGGTAGGGGTAGGACCAGAGGTAGTGCTAGGCGTAGGCCTAGGGCGAGGGGTAGTGCTCGGGGTAAGGTTAGTTGAAGGGCTAGTGGTTGGCAGAGGCCCGAGTTAAGCCTAGGACTATTGGTAGTGGTAGGGGTTGGCCGAGGGCTAGGGGTAGGTGTCACGGGAGGGCTCCGGGTAGTTCTAGGACTCGGAAGAGGTGTAGGGCTGGATTAGGGTTGGTAAGGGTGGGTCCAGGGTGATTTCGTAGGACACGGGTTACTGCTCTGGCTAACGGTAGGGAAAGGTGTACTGGTCGGCGACGGGCAAGTGCTAGGTCTCGGACTAGATGAGCACTGGGCGTTGGTCTAGGGCCCGAGCTAGGGCTAGTGGGAGCGGTAGGCGTAGCACTGGGGTAGGCATAGGGCAAAGGGTGGGTGTCGGGGTAAACCTCGGAGTAGGCTTTGAGCCAGGAGTTGGAGTTGTGGCTAGGGGTAGGAATGGGGGTGGGCACATGGGTAGGGGGAGCTGTAGGGCCAGGGGTAGGGGTAGAACCAGAGGTAGTGCTAGACGTAGGCCTAGGGCGAGGGGTAGTGCTAGGGGTAACCTAACCCTAACCCTAACCCTAACCCTAACCCTAACACCAACCCTAACCCTAACACTAACCCTAACACTAACCCTAACCCTAACCCTAACCCTAACCTTAACACCAACCCTAACCCTAACCCTAACCCTAAACCCTAACACTAACCCTAACCCTAAACCTAACCCTAACCCTAACCCTAACCCTAACCCTAACCCTAACAAGGCCAAGGTGTACTGGGCAGCGACGGGCAAGTTCTAGGCCTCGGACTAGAGGGAGCCATGGGCGTTGGTCTAGGGCCCGAGCTAGGGCTAGTGGGAGCGGTAGGCGTAGCGCTGGGGGAGGCATAGGGCAAGGGGTCGGTGTCGAGGTGAACCTCGGAGTAGGCCTAGGGCCAAAAGTGGGAGCTGTGGCTAGGGGTAGGGATGGGCGTGGGCCCATGGGTAGGGGGGGCTGTAGGGACAGTGGTAGCGGTAGGACCAGAGGTAGTGCTAGGCGTAGGCCTAGGGCGAGGGGTAGTGCTCTGGGTAGGGTTAGGTGAAGGGCTATTGGTTGGCAGAGGCCCACGGGCAGTGTTAGTCTTAGGGCTCATGTTAGGCCTAGGACTAGTGGTAGTGGTAGGGGTTGGCCGAGGGCTAGGGGTAGGTGTCACGGGAGGGCTCCGGGTAGTCCTAGGACTCGGAACGGGTGTAGGGCTGGATTAGGGTGTGGTAAGGGTAGGTCCAGGGTGATTTCGTAGGACACGGGTTAGTGCTCTGGCTATCGGTAGGCAAGGTGTACTGGTCGGCGACGGGCAAGTGCTAGGCTTCGGACTAGAGTGAGCACTGGGCGTTGGTCTAGGGCCCGAGGTATGGCTAGTGGGAGCGGTAGGCATAGAGCGTGGGTAGGCAAAGGGTAAGGGGTGGGTGTCGGGGTAAACCTCGGAGTAGGCCTAGGACCAGGAGTGAAAGCTGTGGCTAGGGGTAGGGATGGGTGTGGGCCTATGGGTAGGGGGAGCTGTAGGGCCAGGGGTAGGGGTAGGACCAGAGGTAGTGCTAGGCGTATGCCTAGGGAGAGGGTTAGTGCTCGGGGTAACCTAACCGTAACCCTAACCCTAACCCTAACCCTAACCCTAACCCTAACACCAACCCTAACCCTAACCCTAACCCTAAACCTAACACCAACCCTTACCCTAATTCTAACCTTAACCCTAACAAGGGCAAGGTGTACTGGTCAGCGACATGCAAGTTGTAGGCCTCGGACTAGAGGGAGCCATGGGCGTTGGTCTAGGGCCCGAGCTAGGGCTAGTGGGAGCGGTAGGCGTAGCGCTGGGGTAGGCATAGGGCAAGGGGTGGGTGTCGAGGTAAACCTCGGAGTAGGCCTAGTGCCAGGAGTCGGAGCTGTGGCTAGGGGTAGGGGTGAAGGTGGGCCTATGGGTAGGGGGAGCTGTAGGGCCAGGGGTAGGGGTAGGACCAGAGGTAGTGCTAGGCGTAGGCCTAGGGCGAGGGGTGTGCTCGGGTAGGGTTAGTTGAAGGGCTAGTGGTTGGCAGAGGCCCACGGGCAGTGTTAGGGTTAGGGCTCATGTTAAGCCTAGGACTAGTGGTAGTGGTAGGGATTGGCCGAGGGCTAGGGGTAGGTGTCACGGGAGGGCTTCGTGTAGTTCTAGGACTCGGAACAGGTGTAGGGCTGGATTAGGGTTGGTAAGGGTGGGTCCAGGGTGATTTCGTAAGACACGGGTTATTGCTCTGGCTAACGGTAGAACAAGGTGTACTGGTCGGCGACGGGCAAGTGCTAGGCCTCAGACTAGATGAGCACGGGCGTTGGTTTAGGGCCCGAGCTAGGGCTAGTGGGAGCAATAGGCGTAGCGCTGGGGTAGGCATAGGGCAAGGGGTGGGTGTCGGGGTAAACCTCGGGGTAGGCGTAGTGCCAGGAGTTGGAGCTGTGGCTAGGGGTAGGGATTTGGGTGGGCCTTTGGTTAGGGGGAGCTGTAGGGCCAGGGGTAGCGGTAGGACCAGAGGTAGTGCTAGGCGTAGGCCTAAGGCGAGGGGTAGTGCTCTGGGTAATGATGGTGAAGGGCTAGTGGTTGGCTGAGGCCCACGGGCAGTGTTAGTCTTAGGGCTCATGTTAGGCCTAGGACTATTGGTAGTGGTAGGGGTTGGCCGAGGGCTAGGGGTAGGTGTCACGGGAGGGCTCCGGGTAGTCCTAGGACTCAAAACGGGTGTAGGTCTGGATTAGGGTGTGGTAAGGGTGGGTCCAGGGTGATTTCGTATTACACGAGTTAGTGCTCTGGCTATCGGTAGGCAAGGGGTACTGGTCGGCGACGGGCAAGTGCTAGGCTTCGGACTAGAGTGAGCACTGGGCGTTGGTCTAGGGCCCGAGGTAGGGCTAATGGGAGCGGTAGGCATAGCGCTGGGGTAGGCAAAGGGCAAGGGGTGGGTGTCGGGGTAAACCTCTGAGTAGGCCTAGGACCAGGAGTGAAAGCTGTGGCTAGGGGTAGGGACGGGGGTGGGTCTATGGGTAGGGGGAGCTGTAGGGACAGGGGTAGGGGTAGGACTAGAGGTAGTGCTACGCGTAGGCTTAGGGCGAGGGGTAGTGCTCGGGGTAACCTAACCCTAACCCTAACCCTAACACTAACCCTAACCCTAACCCTAACCCTAACACCAACCCTAACCCTAACCCTAACCCTAACCCTAACCCTTTACCTAACACCAACCCTAACCCTAACCCTAACCCTAACCCTATACCTAACACCAACCCTAACCCTAACCCTAACCCTAACCCTATACCTAACACCAACCCTAACCCTAACCCTAACCCTAACCGTAACACCAACCCTAACACTAACCCTAACCCTATACCTAACACCAACCCTAACCCTAACCCTAAACCTTACCCTAACACTGACCCTAACACCAACCCTAACCCTAACCCTAACACTAACCCTATACCTAACACCAACCATAACCCTAACCCTAACCCAAACCCTAACACCAACCCTAACAAGGGCAAGGTGTACTGGTCAGCGACGGGCAAGTTGTAGGCCTCGGACTAGAGAAAGCCATGGGCGTTGGTCTAGGGCCCGAGCTAGGGCTAGTGGGAACGGTAGGCGTAGCGCTGGGGAAGGGATAGGGCAAGGGGTGGGTGTCGAGGTAAACCTCGGAGTAGGCCTAGTGCCAGGCGTGGGAGCTGTGGCTAGGGGTAGGGGTGGGGGTGGGCCTATGGGTAGGGGGAGCTGTAGGGCCAGGGGTAGGGTTAGGACCAGAGGTAGTGCTAGGCGTAGGCCTAGACCCAGGGGTAGTGCTCAGAGTAGGGTTAGTTGAAGGGCTAGTGGTTGGCAGAGGACCACGGGCAGTGTTAGGGTTAGGCCTATGTTAAGCCTAGGACTAGTGGTAGTGGTAGGGATTGGCCGAGGGCTAGGGGTAGGTGTCACCGGAGGGCTCCGTTGAGTTCTAGGACTCGGAACAGGTGTAGGGCTGGATTAGGGTTGGTAAGGGTGGGTCCCGGGTGATTTCGTAGGACACAGGTTACTGCTCTGGCTAACGGTAGGGCAAGGTGTACTGGGGGGATGGGGAAGTGCTAGGCCTCGGACTAGAAGAGCACTGGGCGTTGGTCTAGGGACCGAGCTAGGGCTTGTTGGAGCGATTGGCGTAGCGCTGGGGTAGGCATAGGGCAAGGGGTGGGTGTCGGGGTAAACCTCGGAGTAGGCCTATTGCCAGGAGTTGGAGCTGTGGCTAGGGGTAGGGATTTGGGTGGGCCTATGGGTAGGGGGAGCTGTAGGGCCAGGGGTAGCGGTAGGACCAGAGGTAGTGCTAGGCGTTATCCTAGGGCGAGGGGTAGTGCTCTGGATAGGGTTAGGTGAAGGGCTAGTGGTTGGCAGAGGCCCACGTGCAGTGTTAGTCTTAGGGCTCATGTTAGGCCTAGGACTAGTGGTAGTGGTAGGGGTTGGCCGAGGGCTAGGGGTAGGTGTCACGGGAGAGCTCCGGGTAGTCCTAGGACTCGGAACGGGTGTAGGGCTGGATTAGGGTGTGGTAAGGGTGGGTCCAGGGTGATTTCGTAGGACACGGGTTAGTGCTCTGACTAACGGTAGGGCAAAGTGTACTGGTCGGCGTCGGGCAAGTGGTAGGCCTCGGACTAGAGGGAGCACTGGGCGTTGGTCTAGGTCCCGAGGTAGGGCTAGTGGGAGCGGTAGGCGTAGCACTGTGGTAGGCAAAGGGCAAGGGGTGGGTGTCGGGGTAAACCTCGGAGTAGGCCTAGGACCAGAAGTGGGAGCTGTGGCTAGGGGTAGGGATGGGGGTGGGCCTATGGGTAGGGGGAGCTGTAGGGCCAGGGGGAGGGGTAGGACCAGAGGTAGTGCCAGGCGTAGGCCTAGGGCGAGGGGTAGTGCTCGGGGTAACCTAACCCTAACCCTAACCCTAACCCTAACCCTAACACCAAACCTAACCCTAACACTAACCCTAAACCTAACCCTAAACCTAACACCAACCCTAACCCTAATCCTAACCCTAACCCTAACCCTAACCCTAACCCTAACACCAACACTAACCCTAACCCTAACACTAACACTAACCCTAAACCTAACACCAACCCTAACCCTAACCCTAACCCTTACCCTAACACCAACCCTAAACCTAACCCTAACCCTAAACCCTAACCCTAACCCTAACCCTAACCCTAACCCTAATCCTAACCCTAACAAGGGCAAGGTGTACTGGTCAGCGACGGGCAAGTTCTAGGCTTCGGACGAGAGAAAGACATGGGCGTTGGTCTAGGGCCCGAGCTAGGGCTAGTGGAAACGGTAGGCGTAGCCTTGGGGTAGGCATAGGGCAAAGGGTGGGTGTCGGGGTAAACCTCGGAGTAGGCTTTGAGCCAGGAGTTGGAGTTGTGGCTAGGGGTAGGAATGGGGGTGGGCACATGTGTAGGGGGAGCTGTAGGGCCAGGGGTAGGGGTAGAACCAGAGGTAGTGCTAGACGTAGGCCTAGGGCGAGGGGTAGTGCTAGGGGTAACCTAACCCTAACCCTAACCCTAACCCTAACCCTAACCCTAACGCTAACACCAACCCTAACCCTAACACCAACCCTAACACTAACCCTAACCCTAACCCTAACCCTAACCCTAACCTTAACACCAACCCTAACCCTAACCCTAACCCTAAACCCTAACCCTAACCCTAACCCTAACCCTAAACCTAACCCTAACCCTAACCCTAACCCTAACCCTAAAAAGGCCAAGGTGTACTGGGCAGCGACGGGCAAGTTCCAGGCCTCGGACTAGAGAGAGCCATGGGCGTTGGTCTAGGGCCCGAGCTAGGGCTAGTGGGAGCGGTAGGCGTAGCGCTGGGGGAGGCATAGGGCAAGGGGTCGGTGTCGAGGTAAACCTCGGAGTAGGCCTAGGGCCAAAAGTGGGAGCTGTGGCTAGGGGTAGGGATGGGCGTGGGCCCATGGGTAGGGGGGGCTGTAGGGACAGTGGTAGCGGTAGGACCAGAGGTAGTGCTAGGCGTAGGCCTAGGGCGAGGGGTAGTGCTCTGGGTAGGGTTAGGTGAAGGGCTATTGGTTGGCAGAGGCCCACGGGCAGTGTTAGTCTTAGGGCTCATGTTAGGCCTAGGACTAGTGGTAGTGGTAGGGGTTGGCCGAGGGCTAGGGGTAGGTGTCACCGGAGGGCTCCGTTGAGTTCTAGGACTCGGAACAGGTGTAGGGCTGGATTAGGGTTGGTAAGGGTGGGTCCCGGGTGATTTCGTAGGACACAGGTTACTGCTCTGGCTAACGGTAGGGCAAGGTGTACTGGGGGGATGGGGAAGTGCTAGGCCTCGGACTAGAAGAGCACTGGGCGTTGGTCTAGGGACCGAGCTAGGGCTTGTTGGAGCGATTGGCGTAGCGCTGGGGTAGGCATAGGGCAAGGGGTGGGTGTCGGGGTAAACCTCGGAGTAGGCCTATTGCCAGGAGTTGGAGCTGTGGCTAGGGGTAGGGATTTGGGTGGGCCTATGGGTAGGGGGAGCTGTAGGGCCAGGGGTAGCGGTAGGACCAGAGGTAGTGCTAGGCGTTATCCTAGGGCGAGGGGTAGTGCTCTGGATAGGGTTAGGTGAAGGGCTAGTGGTTGGCAGAGGCCCACGTGCAGTGTTAGTCTTAGGGCTCATGTTAGGCCTAGGACTAGTGGTAGTGGTAGGGGTTGGCCGAGGGCTAGGGGTAGGTGTCACGGGAGAGCTCCGGGTAGTCCTAGGACTCGGAACGGGTGTAGGGCTGGATTAGGGTGTGGTAAGGGTGGGTCCAGGGTGATTTCGTAGGACACGGGTTAGTGCTCTGGCTATCGGTAGGCAAGGTGTACTGGTCGGCGACGGGCAAGTGCTAGGCTTCGGACTAGAGTGAGCACTGGGCGTTGGTCTAGGGCCCGAGGTATGGCTAGTGGGAGCGGTAGGCATAGAGCGTGGGTAGGCAAAGGGTAAGGGGTGGGTGTCGGGGTAAACCTCGGAGTAGGCCTAGGACCAGGAGTGAAAGCTGTGGCTAGGGGTAGGGATGGGTGTGGGCCTATGGGTAGGGGGAGCTGTAGGGCCAGGGGTAGGGGTAGGACCAGAGGTAGTGCTAGGCGTATGCCTAGGGAGAGGGTTAGTGCTCGGGGTAACCTAACCGTAACCCTAACCCTAACCCTAACCCTAACCCTAACCCTAACACCAACCCTAACCCTAACCCTAACCCTAAACCTAACACCAACCCTTACCCTAATTCTAACCTTAACCCTAACAAGGGCAAGGTGTACTGGTCAGCGACATGCAAGTTGTAGGCCTCGGACTAGAGGGAGCCATGGGCGTTGGTCTAGGGCCCGAGCTAGGGCTAGTGGGAGCGGTAGGCGTAGCGCTGGAGTAGGCATAGGGCAAGGGGTGGGTGTCGAGGTAAACCTCGGAGTAGGCCTAGTGCCAGGAGTGGGAGCTGTGGCTAGGGGTAGGGGTGGGGGTGGGCCTATGGGTAGGGGGAGCTGTAGGGCCAGGGGTAGGGGTAGGACCAGAGGTAGTGCTAGGCGTAGGCCTAGGGCGAGGGGTGTGCTCGGGTAGGGTTAGTTGAAGGGCTAGTGGTTGGCAGAGGCCCACGGGCAGTGTTAGGGTTAGGGCTCATGTTAAGCCTAGGACTAGTGGTAGTGGTAGGGATTGGCCGAGGGCTAGGGGTAGGTGTCACGGGAGGGCTTCGTGTAGTTCTAGGACTCGGAACAGGTGTAGGGCTGGATTAGGGTTGGTAAGGGTGGGTCCAGGGTGATTTCGTAGGACACGGGTTATGCTCTGGCTAACGGTAGAACAAGGTGTACTGGTCGGCGACGGGCAAGTGCTAGGCCTCAGACTAGATGAGCACTGGGCGTTGGTCGAGGGCCCGAGCTAGGGCTAGTGGGAGCAATAGGCGTAGCGCTGGGGTAGGCATAGGGCAAGGGGTGGGTGTCGGGGTAAACCTCGGGGTAGGCCTAGTGCCAGGAGTTGGAGCTGTGGCTAGGGGTAGGGATTTGGGTGGGCCTATGGTTAGGGGGAGCTGTAGGGCCAGGGGTAGCGGTAGGACCAGAGGTAGTGCTAGGCGTAGGCCTAAGGCGAGGGGTAGTGCTCTGGGTAGGGTTAGTTGAAGCACTAGTGGTTGGCAGAGGCCCACGGGCAGTGTTAGGGTTAGGGCTCTTGTTAAGCCTAGGACTAGTGGTAGTGGTAGGGGTTGGCCGAGGGCTAGGGGTAGGTGTCACGGGAGGGCTTTGGGTAGTCCTAGGACTCGGAACAGTTTTAGGGCTGGATTAGGGTGTGGTAAGGGTGAGTCTAGGGTGATTTCGTAGGACACGGGTTACTGCACTGGCTAACGGTAGGGCAAGGTGTACTGGTCGGCCTCGAGCAAGTGGTAGGCGTCTGACTAGATGAGCACTTGGCGTTGGTCTAGGGCCCGAGCTAGGACTAGTGGGAGCAATAGGCGTAGCGCTGGGGTAGGCATAGGGCAAGGGGTGTGTGTCAAGGTAAACCTCGGAGTAGGCTTTGGCCCAGGAGTTGGAGTTGTCGCTAGGGGTAGGGATGGGGTGGGCCCATTGGTAGGGGGAGCTGTAGGGCCAGGGGTAGCGGTAGGACCAGAGGTAGTGCTAGGCGTAGGCCTAGGGCGAGGTGTAGTGCTCGGGGTAACCTAACCCTAACCCTAACCCTAACCCTAACCCTAACACCAACCCTAACCCTAACACTAACCTAACACTAACCCTAACCCTAACCCTAACCCTAACCCTAACCCTAACCCTAACCCTATACCTAACACCAACCCTAACCCTAACCCTAACCCTAAACCCTAACCCTAATCCTAACCCTAAACCTAACCCTAACCCTAACCCTAACCCTAACAAGGGCAAGGTGTACTGGTCAGCGACGGGCAAGTTCTAGGCCTCGGACTAGAGGGAGCCATGGGCGTTGGCATAGGGCCCGAGCTAGGGCTAGTGGGAGCGGTAGGCGTAGTGCTGGGGTAGGCATAGGGCAAGGGGTGGGTGTCGAGGTAAACCTCGGAGTAGGCCTAGGGCCAGGAGTGGGAGCTGTGGCTAGGGGTAGGGATGGGGGTGGGCCTATAAGTAGGGGGAGCTGTAGGGCCAGGGGTAGGGTTAGGACCAGAGGTAGTGCTAGGCGTATGCCTAGGGCGAGGGGTAGTGCTCGGGGTAACCTAACCGTAAACCTAACCCTAACCCTAACCCTAACCCTAAAACTAACCCTAACCCTAACCCTAACCCTAACCCTAACACCAACCCTAACCCTAACCCTAACCCTAACCCTACCACTAAACCTAACACCAACCATAACCCTAACCCTAACTCTAACCCTAACAAGGGCAAGGTGTACTGGTCAGCATCGGGCAAGTTCTAGGCCTCGGACTAGAGGGAGCCATGGGCGTTGGTCTAGGGCCCGATCTAGGGCTAGTGGGAGCGGTAGGCGTAGCGCTGGGGTAGGCATAGGGCAAGGGGTGGGTGTCGGGGTAAACATCGAAGTAGGCCTAGTGCCAGGAGTTGGAGCTGTGGCTAGGGGTAGGAATGGGCGTGGTCCCATGGGTAAGGGGGGCTGTAGGGACAGTGGTAGCGGTAGGACCAGAGGTAGTGCTAGGCGTAGGCGTAGGGCGAGGGGTAGTGCTCTGGGTAGGGTTAGGTGAAGGGCTATTGCTTGGCAGAGGCCCACGGGCAGTGTTAGTCTTAGGGCTCATGTTAGGCCTAGGACTAGTGGTAGTGGTAGGGGTTGGCCGAGGGCTAGGGGTAGATGTCACGGGAGGGCTCCGGGTAGTCCTAGGACTCGGAACGGGTGTAGGGCTGGATTAGGGTGTGGTAAGGGTGGGTCCAGGGTGATTTCGTAGGACACGGGTTAGTGCTCTGGCTATCGGTAGGCAAGGTGTACTGGTCGGCGACGGGCAAGTGCTAAGCTTCGGACTAGAGTGAGCACTGGGCGTTGGTCTAGGGCCCGAGGTATGGCTAGTGGGAGCGGTAGGCATAGAGCGTGGGTAGGCAAAGGGCAAGGGGTGGGTGTCGGGGTAACCCTCGGAGTAGGCCTAGGACCAGGAGTGAAAGCTGTGGCTAGAAGTAGGGATGGGGGTGGGCCTATGTGTAGGGGGAGCTGTAGGGCCAGGGGTAGGGGTAAAACCAGAGGTAGTGCTAGGCGTATGCCTAAGGAGAGGGTTAGTGCTCAAGGTAACCTAACCGTAACCGTAACCCTAACCCTAACCCTAAACCTAACCCTAACCCTAAACCTAACACAAACCCTAACCCTAATTCTAACCCTAACCATAACAAGGGCAAGGTGTACTGGTCAGCGACGGGCAAGTTGTAGGTCTCGGACTAGAGGGAGCCATGGGCGTTGGTCTAGGGCCCGAGCTAGGGATAGTGGGAGCGGTAGGCGTAGCACTGGGGTAGGCATAGGGCAAGGGGTGGGTGTCGAGGTAAACCTCGGAGTAGGCCTAGTGCCAGGAATGGGAGCTGTGGCTAGGGGTAGGGGTGGGGGTGGGCCTATGGGTAGGGGAACTGTAGGGCCAGGGGTAGTGGTAGGACCAGAGGTAGTGCTAGGCGTAGGCCTAAGGCGAGGGGTAGTGCTCTGGGTAATGATAATGAAGGGCTAGTGGTTGGCTGAGGCCCACGGGCAGTGTTAGTCTTAGGGCTCATGTTAGGCCTAGGACTAGTGGTAGTGTTAGGGGTTGGCCGAGGGCTAGGGGTAGGTGTCACGGGAGGGCTCCGGGTAGTCCTAGGACTCGGAACGGGTGTAGGGCTGGATTAGGGTGTGGTAAGGGTGGGTCCAGGGTGATTTCGTAGGACACGGGTTAGTGCACTGACTAACGGTAGGGCAAAGTGTACTGGTCGGCGTCGGGCAAGTGGTAGGCCTCGGACTAGAGGGAGCACTGGGCGTTGGTCTAGGTCCCGAGGTAGGGCTAGTGGGAGCGGTAGGCGTAGCACTGTGGTAGGCAAAGGGCAAGGGGTGGGTGTCGGGGTAAACCTCGGAGTAGGCCTAGGACCAGAAGTGGGAGCTGTGGCTAGGGGTAGGAATGGGGGTGGGCCTATGGGTAGGGGGAGCTGTAGGGCCAGGGGGACGGGTAGGACCAGAGGTAGTGCCAGGCGTAGGCCTAGGGCGAGGGGTAGTGCTCGGGGTAACCTAACCCTAACCCTAACCCTAACCCTAACCCTAACCCTAACCCTAACACCAAACCTAACCCTAACACTAACCCTAACCCTAACCCTAAACCTAACACCAACCCTAACCCTAATCCTAACCCTAACTCTAACCCTAACCCTAACACCAACCCTAACCCTAACCCTAACACTAACACTAACCCTAAACCTAACACCAACACTAACCCTAACCCTAACCCTTACCCTAACACCAACCCTAAACCTAACCCTAACCCTAAACCCTAACCCTTACCCTAACCCTAACCCTAACCCTAACCCTAACAAGGGCAAGGTGTACTGGTCAGCGAGGGGCAAGTTCTAGGCTTCGGACGAGAGGGAGCCATGGGCGTTGGTCTAGGGCCCGAGCTAGGGCTAGTGGAAACGGTAGGCGTAGCGCTGGGGTAGGCATAGGGCAAGGGGTGGGTGTCGAGGTAAACCTCGGAGTAGGCCTAGGGCCAGGAGTGGGAGCTGTGGCTAGGGGTAGGGGTGGGGGTGGGCCTATGGGTAGGGGGAGCTGTAGGGCCAGGGGTAGTGGTAGGACCAGAGGTAGTGCTAGGCGTAGGCCTAGGGCGAGGGGTAGTGCTCGGGGTAGGGTTAGTTGAAGCACTAGTGGTTGGCAGAGGCCCACGGGCAGTGTTTGGGTTAGGGCTCTTGTTAAGCCTAGGACTAGTGGTAGTGGTAGGGGTTGGCCGAGGGCTAGGGGTAGGTGTCACGGGAGGGCTTTGGGTAGTCCTAGGACTCGGAACAGGTTTAGGGCTGGATTAGGGTGTGGTAAGGGTGAGTCTAGGGTGATTTCGTAGGACACGGGTTACTGCACTGGCTAACGGTAGGGCAAGGTGTACTGGTCGGCCTCGAGCAAGTGGTAGGCGTCTGACTAGATGAGCACTTGGCGTTGGTCTAGGGCCGAGGTAGGACTAGTGGGAGCAATAGGCGTAGCGCTGGGGTAGGCATAGTGCAAGGGGTGTGTGTCAAGGTAAACCTCGGAGTAGGCTTTGGCCCAGGAGTTGGAGTTGTGGCTAGGGGTAGGGATGGGGTGGGCCCATTGGTAGGGGGAGCTGTAGGGCCAGGGGTAGCGGTAGGACCAGAGGTAGTGCTAGGCGTAGGCCTAGGGCGAGGTGTAGTGCTCGGGGTAACCTAACCCTAACCCTAACCCTAACCCTAACCCTAACCCTAACCCTAACACCAACCCTAACCCTAACACTAACCTAACACTAACCCTAACCCTAACCCTAACCCTAACCCTAACCCTAACCCTAACCCTATACCTAACACCAACCCTAACCCTAACCCTAACCCTAAACCCTAACCCTAACCCTAACCCTAAACCTAACCCTAACCCTAACACTAACCCTAACAAGGGCAAGGTGTACTGGTCAGCGACGGGCAAGTTCTAGGCCTCGGACTAGAGGGAGCCATGGGCGTTGGCCTAGGGCCCGAGCTAGGGCTAGTGGGAGCGGTAGGCGTAGTGCTGGGGTAGGCATAGGGCAAGGGGTGGGTGTCGAGGTAAACCTCGGAGTAGGCCTAGGGCCAGGAGTGGGAGCTGTGGCTAGGGGTAGGGATGGGGGTGGGCCTATAAGTAGGGGGAGCTGTAGGGTCAGGGGTAGGGTTAGGACCAGAGGTAGTGCTAGGCGTATGCCTACGGCGAGGGGTAGTGCTCGGGGTAACATAACCGTAACCCTAACCCTAACCCTAACCCTAACCCTAACCCTAACACCAACCCTAACCCTAACCCTAACCCTAACACCAACCATAACCCTAACCCTAACTCTAACCCTAACAAGGGCAAGGTGTACTGGTCAGCATCGGGCAAGTTCTAGGCCTCGGACTAGAGGGAGCCATGGGCGTTGGTCTAGGGCCCGAGCTAGGGCTAGTGGGAGCGGTAGGCGTAGGACTGGGGTAGGCATAGGGCAAGGGGTGGGTGTCGGGGTAAACATCGGAGTAGGCCTAGTGCCAGGAGTTGGAGCTGTGGCTAGGGGTAGGGATGGGCGTGGTCCCATGGGTAAGGGGGGCTGTAGGGACAGTGGTAGCGGTAGGACCAGACGTTGTGCTAGGCGTAGGCCTAGGGCGAGGGGTAGTGCTCTGGGTAGGGTTAGGTGAAGGGCTATTGCTTGGCAGAGGCCCACGGGCAGTGTTAGTCTTAGGGCTCATGTTAGGCCTAGGACTAGTGGTAGTGGTAGGGGTTGGCCGAGGACTAGGGGTAGGTGTCACGGGAGGGCTCCGGGTAGTCCTAGGACTCGGAACGGGTGTAGGGCTGGATTAGGGTGTGGTAAGTGTGGGTCCAGGGTGATTTCGTAGGACACGGGTTAGTTCTCTGGCAAACGGTAGGGCAAGGTGTACTGGTAGCGTCGAGCAAGTGGTAGGCCTCGGACTAGAGGGAGCACTGGGCATTGGTCTAGGGCCCGAGCTAGGGCTAGTGGGAGCGGTAGGCGTAGCACTGGGGTAGGCATAGGGCAAGGGGTGGGTGTCGAGGTAAACCTCGGAGTAGGCCTAGTGCCAGGAGTGGGAGCTGTGGCTAGGGGTAGGGATCGGGGTGGGCCTATGGGTAGGGGGAGCTTTAGGGCCAGGGGTAGGGGTAGGACCAGAGGTAGTGCTAGGCGTAGGCCTAGGGCGAGTGGTAGTGCTCGGGGTAACCTAACCCTAAGCCTTACCCTAACCCTAACCCAAATCCTAACACTAGCCCTAACCCTAACCCCTAACCCTAAAGTTAACCCTAACCCTAAACCTAACACCAACCCTAACCCTAACCGTAACACCAACCCTAACCCTAACACTAACCCTAAACCCTAACCCTAACCCTAACACTAACCATAACCCTAACACCAACCCTAACACTAACCCTAACCATAAACCCAAACCCTAACCCTAACCCTTACCCTAACCCTAACCCTAAGCAGGGCAAGTGTACTGGTCAGCGACGGGCAAGTTCTAGGCCTCGGACTAGAGGGAGCCATGGGCGTTGGTGTAGGGCCCTAGCTAGGGCTAGTGGGAGCGGTAGGCGTAGCGCTGGGGTAGGCATAGGGCAAGGGGTGGGTGTCGAGGTAAACCTCGGAGTAGGCCTAGGGCTAGAAGTGGGAGCTGTGGCTAGGGGTAGGGATGGGGGTGGGCCTATGGGTAAGGGAGCTGTAGTGCCAGGGGTAGTGGTAGCACCAGTCGTAGTGCTAGGAGTAGGCCTAGGGCGAGGGGTAGTGCTCGGGGTAACCTAACCCTAAACCTAACCCTAACCCTAACACCAACCCTAACCCTAACCCCTAACCCTAACCCTAACCCTAGCCCTAAACCTAACAACAACCCTAACCCTAACCCTAACCCTAACACCAACCCTAACCCTAACTCTAACCCTAAACCCTAACCCTAACCCTAACCCTAACCCTAACCCTAAGAAGGGCAAGGTGTACTGGTCAGCGACGGGCAAGTTCTAGGCCTCGGACTAGAGGGAGCCATGGGCGTTGGTGTAGGGCCCGATCTAGGGCTAGTGGGAGCGGAAGGCGTAGCGCTGGGGTAGGCATAGGGCTAGAGGTGGGTGTCGAGGTAAACCTCGGAGTAGGCCAAGGCCAGAAGTGGGAGCTGTGGCTAGGGGTAGGGATGGGGGTGGTCCTATGGGTAGGGGGAGCTGTAGTGCCAGAGGTAGTGGTAGGACCAGAGGTAGCGCTAGGAGTAGGCCTAGGGCGAGGTGTAGTGCTCGGGGTAGGGTTAGGTGAAGGGCTAGTGGTTGGCAGAGGCCCACGGACATGTTAGGGTTAGGGCTCATGTTAGGCCTAGGACTAGATGTAGTGGTAGGGGTTGGCTTAGGGATAGTTGTAGGTGTCACGGGAGGGCACCGGGTAGTCCTAGGACTCGGAACGGGTGTAGGGCTGATTTAGGGTGTGGTAAGGGTGGTTCCAGGGTGATTTCGTAGGACACGGGTTAGTGCTCTGGCTAAAGGTAGGGCAAGGTGTACTGGTCGGCGTCGGGCAAGGGGTAGGCCTCGGACTAGTGGGAGCACTGGGCGTTGGTCTAGGGTCCGAGCTAGGGCTAGTGGGAGCGGTAGGCGTAGCACTGGGGTAGGCATAGGGCAAGGGATGGGTGTCGGGGTAAACCTCGGAGTAGGCTTTGGGCCAAAAGTTGGAGTTGTGGCTGGGGTTAGGGATGGGGGTGGGCCTATGGGTAGGGGGACGCTGTAGTGCCAGGGGTAGTGGTAGGACCAGACATAGTGCTAAGAGTAGGCCTAGGGCGAGGGGTAGTGCTCGGGGTAACCTAACCCTAACCCTAACCCTAACCCTAACCCTAACCCTAACACCAACCCTAAACCTAACCTTTAACCCTAATCCTAACCCTAAACCTAACATTAACCCTAACCCTAACCCTAACCCTAACCCTAACCCTAACAGCAACCCTAACACTAACCGTAACCCTAAACCCTAACCCTAACTTTAATTCTAACCCTAACCCTAACAAGGGCAAGGTGTACTGGTTGGCGTCGGGCAAGTGGTAGGCCTCGGATTAGAGGGAGCACTGGGCGTTGGTCTAGGGCATGAGCTAGGGCTAGTGGGAGAGGTAGGTGTAGCACTGGGGTTGGTATAGTGTAGGGGTGGGTGTCAGGGTAAACCTCGGAGTAGGCTTTGGGCCAGGAGTTAAAGTTGTTGCCAGGGGTAGGGATGGGGGTGGGCCTATGGGTAGGGGGAGCTGTAGGGCCAGGGGTAGGGGTAGGACCAGAGGTAGTGCTAGGCGTAGGCCTAGGGCGAGGGGTAGTGCTCGGGGTAACCTAACCCTAACCCTAACCCTAACCATAACCATAACCCTAACCCTAACACTAACCCTAACCCTAACCCCTAACCCAAAAGTTAAACCTAACCCTAAACCTAACACCAACCCTAACCCTAACCCTAACCCTAACACCACCCTAACCCTAACCCTAACCCTAAACCCTAACCCTAACCCTAACACCAATTCTAACCCTAACCCCTAACCCTAACCCTAACCCTAGTTCTAAACCTAACACCAACCCTAATCCTAACCCTAACCCTAACACCAAACCTAACCCTAACTCTAATCCTAAACCCTAACCCTAACCCTAACCCTAACCCTAACACCAACCCTAAACCTAACCTTTAACCCTAAACCTAACCCTAAACCTAACACCAACCCTAACCCTAAACCTAACCCTAACCCTAACCCTAACCCTAACACCAACCTTAAACCTAACCTTTAACCCTAATCCTAACCCTAAACCTAACACCAACCCTAACCCTAACCCTAACCCTAACCCTAACCCTAACCCTAACACCAACCCTAACCCTAATCTAACCCTAAACCCTAACCCTAACCCTAACCCTAACCCTAACCCTAACCCTAACCCTAACCCTAACCCTAAGAAGGGCAAGGTGTACTGGTCAGCGACTGGCAAGTTCTAGGCCTCGGACTAGAGGGAGCCATGGGCGTTGGTGTAGGGCCCGAGCTAGGGCTAGTGGGAGCGGAAGGCGTAGCGCTGGGGTAGGCATAGGGCAAGGGGTGGGTGTCGAGGTAAACCTCGCAGTAGGTCAAGGCCAGAAGTGGGAGCTGTGGCTAGGGGTAGGGATGGGGGTGGTCCTATGGGTAGGGGGAGCTGTAGTGCCAGGGGTAGTGGTAGGACCAGAGGTAGCGCTAGGAGTAGGCCTAGGGCGAGGGGTAGTGCTCGGGGTAGGGTTAGGTGAAGGGCTAGTGGTTGGCAGAGGCCCACGGACAGTGTTAGGTTTAGGGCTCATGTTAGGCCTAGGACTAGTGGTAGTGGTAGGGGATGGCCTAGGGCTAGGGGTAGGTGTCACTGGAGGGCTCCGGGTAGTTCTAGGACTCGGAACGGGTGTAGGGCTGGATTAGGGTGTGGTAAGTGTGGGTCCAGGGTGATTTCGTAGGACACGGGTTAGTGCTCTGGCAAATGTAGGGCAAGGTGTACTGGTCGGCGTCGGGCAAGTGGTAGGCCTCGGACTAGTGGGAGCAGTGGGCGTTGGTCTAGGGCCCGAGCTAGGGCTAGTGGGAGTGGTAGGCGTAGCACTGGGGTAGGCATAGGGCAAGTGGTGGGTGTCGGGGTAAACCTCGGAGTAGGCTTTGGGCCAGGAGTTGGAGTTGTGGCTAGGGGTAGAGATGGGGGTGGGCCCATGGGTAGGGGGAGCTGTAGATCCAGGGGTAAGGGTAGGACCAGAGGTATTGCTAGGCGTAGGCCTAGGGCGAGGGGTAGTGCTCGGGGTAGGTTTAGGTGAAGGGATAGTGGTTGGCAGAGGCCCACGGGCAGTGTTAGGCTTAGGGCTCATGTTAGGCCTAGGACTAGTGGTAGTGGTAGGGGATGGTCGAGGGCTAGGGGTAGGTGTCACGGGACGGCTTAGGGTAGTCCTAGGACTCGGAACGGATGTAGGGCTGAATTAGGGTGTGGATAAGGGTGGGTCCAGGGTGATTTCATAGGACACGGGTTAGTGCTCTGGCTAAAGGTAGGGTAAGGTGTACTGGTCGGCGACGGGCAAGTGCTCGGCCTCGGACTAAAGTGAGCACTGGGCGTTGGTCTAGGGCCCGAGTTAGGGCTAGTGGGAGCGTTAGGCGTAGCGCTGGGGTAGGCAAAGGGCAAGGGGTGGGTGTCGGGGTAAACCTAGGAGTAGGCCTTGGACCAGGAGTGTGAGCTGTGGCTAGGGGTAGGGATGGGGGTGGGCCTATGGGTAGAGGGAGCCGTAGGGCCAGGGGTAGGGGTAGGACCAGAGGTAGTGCTAGGCGTAGGCCTAGGGCGAGGGGTAGTGCTCGGGGTAACCTAACCCTAACCCTAGCCCTAACCCTAACCCTAACACTTACCCTAACACTGACCTCTAACCCTAAAGTTAACCCTAACCCTAAACCTAACACCAACCCTAACCCTAACCCTAACCCTAACCCTAACACCACCCTAACCCTAACCCTAACCCTAAACCCTAACCCGAACCCTAACCATAACCGTAACCCTTACCCTAACAAGGGCTAGGTGTACTGGTCAGCGACAGGCAAGTTCTAGGCCTCGGACTAGAGGGAGCCATGGGCGTTGGTGTAGGGCCCCAGCTAGGGCTAGTGGGAGCGGTAGGCGTAGCGCTGAGGTAGGCATAGGGCAAGGGGTGGGTGTCGAGGTAAACCTCGTAGTAGGCCTAGGGCCAGGCGTGGGAGCTGTGGCTAGGGGTAGGGATGGGTGTGGGCCTATGGGTAGGGGGAGCTGTAGGGCCAGGGGAAGTGGTAGGACCAGAGGTAGTGCTAGGCGTAGGCCTAGGGCTAGGGGTCGTGTACGGGTTAGGGTTAGGTGAAGGGCTACTGGTTGGCAGAGGCCCACGGACAGTGTTAGGGTTAGGGCTCATGTTAGGCCTAGGACTAGTGGTAGTGGTAGCGGTTGGCCGAGGGATAGGTGTAGGTTTCAAGGGAGAACTCCGGGTAGTCCTAGGACTCGGAACGTGTGTAGGGCTGGATTAGGGTGTGGCTAAGTGTGGGTCCAGGGTGATTTCGTAAGACACGTGTTAGTGCTCTGGCTAACGGTAGGGCAATGTGTACTGGTCGGCGACGGGCAAGTGCTCGGCCACGGACTAGAGTGAGCACTGGGCGTTGGCCTAGGGCCCGAGGTAGGGATAGTGGGAAAGTTAGGCGTAGCGCTGGGGTAGGCAAAGGGCAAGGGGTGGGTGTCGCGGTAAACCTCGGAGTAGGCCTAGGACCAGGAGTGGGAGCTGTGGCTAGGGGTAGGGATGGGGGTGGGCCTATGGGTAAAGGGAGCCGTAGGGCCAGGGGTAGGGGTAGGACCAGAGGTAGTGCTAGGCGTAGGCCTAGGGCGAGGGGTAGTGCTCGGGGTAACCTAACCCTAACCCTAACCCTAACCCTAACACCAACCCTAACCCTAACCCCTAACCATAACCCTAACCCTAACCCTAAACCTAACACCAACCCTAAGCCTAAACCTAACCCTAACACAACACCTAACCCTAACCCTTACCCTAAACCCTAACTCTAACCGTAACCCTAACCCTAACCCTAACCCTAGCCCTAAAAGGGCAAGGTTTACTGGTCAGCGACGGGCAAGTTCTAGGCCTCGGACTAGAGGGAGCCATGGGCGTTGGTGTAGGGCTCGAGCTAGGGCTAGTGGGAGCGGTAGGCGTAGCTCTGGGGTAGGCATAGGGCAAGAGGTGGGTGTCGAGGTAAACCTCGGAGTAGGCCTAGGGCCAGGAGTGGGAGCTGTGGCTAGTCGTAGGGATGGGGGTGGGCCTATGGGTAGGGGGAGCTGTAGGGCCAGGGGTAGGGGTAGGACCAGAGGTAGTGCTAGGCGTAGGCCTAGGGCGAGGGGTGTGCTCGGGTAGGGTTAGTTGAAGGGCTAGTGGTTGGCAGAGGCCCACGGGTAGTGTTAGGGTTAGGGCTCATGTTAAGCCTAGGACTAGTGGTAGTGGTAGGGATTGGCCGAGGGCTAGGGGTAGGTGTCACGGGAGGGCTTCGTGTAGTTCTAGGACTCGGAACAGGTGTAGGGCTGGATTAGCGTTGGTAAGGGTGGGTCCAGGGTGATTTCGTAGGACACGGGTTACTGCACTGGCTAACGGTAGGGCAAGGTGTACTGGTCGGCCTCGAGCAAGTGGTAGGCGTCTGACTAGATGAGCACTTGGCGTTGGTCTAGGGCCCGAGCTAGGACTAGTGGGAGCAATAGGCGTAGCGCTGGGGTAGGCATAGGGCAAGGGGTGTGTGTCAAGGTAAACCTCGGAGTAGGCTTTGGCCCAGGAGTTGGAGTTGTGGCTAGGGGTAGGGATGGGGTGGGCCCATTGGTAGGGGGAGCTGTAGGGCCAGGGGTAGCGGTAGGACCAGAGGTAGTGCTAGGCGTAGGCCTAGGGCGAGGTGTAGTGCTCGTGGTAACCTAACCCTAACCCTAACCCTAACCCTAACCCTAACCCTAACACCAACCCTAACCCTAACACTAACCTAACACTAACCCTAAACCTAACCCTAACCCTAACCCTAACCCTAACCCTATACCTAACACCAACCCTAACCCTAACCCTAACCCTAAACCCTAACCCTAATCCTAACCCTAAACCTAACCCTAACCCTTACCCTAACCCTAACAAGGGCAAGGTGTACTGGTCAGCTACGGGCAAGTTCTAGGCCTCGGACTAGAGGGAGCCATGGGCGTTGGCCTAGGGCCCGAGCTAGGGCTAGTGGGAGCGGTAGGCGTAGTGCTGGGGTAGGCATAGGGCAAGGGGTGGGTGTCGAGGTAAACCTCGGAGTAGGCCTAGGGCCAGGAGTGGGAGCTGTGGCTAGGGGTAGGGATGGGGGTGGGCCTATAAGTAGGGGGAGCTGTAGGGCCAGGGGTAGGGTTAGGACCAGAGGTAGTGCTAGGCGTATGCCTAGGGCGAGGGGTAGTGCTCGGGGTAACCTAACCGTAAACCTAACCCTAACCCTAACCCTAACCCTAAAACTAACCCTAACCCTAACCCTAACCCTAACCCTAACACCAACCCTAACCCTAACCTTAACCCTAACCCTACCACTAAACCTAACACCAACCATAACCCTAACCCTAACTCTAACCCTAACAAGGGCAAGGTGTACTGGTCAGCATCGGGCAAGTTCTAGGCCTCGGACTAGAGGGAGCCATGGGCGTTGGTCTAGGGCCCGATCTAGGGCTAGTGGGAGCGGTAGGCGTAGCGCTGGGGTAGGCATAGGGCAAGTGGTGGGTGTCGGGGTAAACATCGGAGTAGGCCTAGTGCCAGGAGTTGGAGCTGTGGCTAGGGGTAGGGATGGGCGTGGTCCCATGGGTAAGGGGGGCTGTAGGGACAGTGGTAGCGGTAGGACCAGAGGTAGTGCTAGGCTTAGGCCTAGGGCGAGGGGTAGTGCTCTGGGTAGGGTTAGGTGAAGGGCTATTGCTTGGCAGAGGCCCACGGGCAGTGTTAGTCTTAGGGCTCATGTTAGGCCTAGGACTAGTGGTAGTGGTAGGGGTTGGCCGAGGGCTAGGGGTAGATGTCACGGGAGGGCTCCGGGTAGTCCTAGGACTCAGAACAGGTGTAGGGCTGGATTAGGGTGTGGTAAGGGTGGGTCCAGGGTGATTTCGTAGGACACGGGTTAGTGCTCTGGCTATCGGTAGGCAAGGTGTACTGGTCGGCGACGGGCAAGTGCTAGGCTTCGGACTAGAGTGAGCACTGGGCGTTGGTCTAGGGCCCGAGGTATGGCTAGTGGGAGCGGTAGGCATAGAGCGTGGGTAGGCAAAGGGCAAGGGGTGGGTGTCGGGGTAACCCTCGGAGTAGGCCTAGGACCAGGAGTGAAAGCTGTGGCTAGAAGTAGGGATGGGGGTGGGCCTATGTGTAGGGGGAGCTGTAGGGCCAGGGGTAGGGGTAAAACCAGAGGTAGTGCTAGGCGTATGCCTAAGGAGAGGGTTAGTGCTCAAGGTAACCTAACCGTAACCGTAACCCTAACCCTAACCCTAAACCTAACCCTAACCCTAAACCTAACACAAACCCTAACCCTAATTCTAACCCTAACCATAACAAGGGCAAGGTGTACTGGTCAGCGACGGGCAAGTTGTAGGTCTCGGACTAGAGGGAGCCATGGGCGTTGGTCTAGGGCCCGAGCTAGGGATAGTGGGAGCGGTAGGCGTAGCACTGGGGTAGGCATAGGGCAAGGGGTGGGTGTCTAGGTAAACCTCGGAGTAGGCCTAGTTCCAGGAATGGGAGCTGTGGCTAGGGGTAGGGGTGGGGGTGGGCCTATGGGTAGGGGGAGCTGTAGGGCCAGGGGTAGTGGTAGGACCAGAGGTAGTGCTAGGCGTAGGCCTAAGGCGAGGGGTAGTGCTCTGGGTAATGATAATGAAGGGCTAGTGGTTGGCTGAGGCCCACGGGCAGTGTTAGTCTTAGGGCTCATGTTAGGCCTAGGACTAGTGGTAGTGTTAGGGGTTGGCCGAGGGCTAGGGGTAGGTGTCACGGGAGGGCTCCGGGTAGTCCTAGGACTCGGAACGGGTGTAGGGCTGGATTAGGGTGTGGTAAGGGTGGGTCCAGGGTGATTTCGTAGGACACGGGTTAGTGCACTGACTAACGGTAGGGCAAAGTGTACTGGTCGGCGTCGGGCAAGTGGTAGGCCTCGGACTAGAGGGAGCACTGGGCGTTGGTCTAGGTCCCGAGGTAGGGCTAGTGGGAGCGGTAGGCGTAGCACTGTGGTAGGCAAAGGGCAAGGGGTGGGTGTCGGGGTAAACCTCGGAGTAGGCCTAGGACCAGAAGTGGGAGCTGTGGCTAGGGGTAGGAATGGGGGTGGGCCTATGGGTAGGGGGAGCTGTAGGGCCAGGGGGACGGGTAGGACCAGAGGTAGTGCCAGGCGTAGGCCTAGGGCGAGGGGTAGTGCTCGGGGTAACCTAACCCTAACCCTAACCCTAACCCTAACCCTAACCCTAACACCAAACCTAACCCTAACACTAACCCTAACCCTAACCCTAAACCTAACACCAACCCTAACCCTAATCCTAACCCTAACCCTAACCCTAACCCTAACACCAACCCTAACCCTAACCCTAACACTAACACTAACCCTAAACCTAACACCAACCCTAACCCTAACCCTAACCCTTACCCTAACACCAACCCTAAACCTAACCCTAACCCTAAACCCTAACCCTTACCCTAACCCTAACCCTAACCCTAACCCTAACAAGGGCAAGGTGTACTGGTCAGCGAGGGGCAAGTTCTAGGCTTCGGACGAGAGGGAGCCATGGGCGTTGGTCTAGGGCCCGAGCTAGGGCTAGTGGAAACGGTAGGCGTAGCGCTGGGGTAGGCATAGGGCAAGGGGTGGGTGTCGAGGTAAACCTCGGAGTAGGCCTAGGGCCAGGAGTGGGAGCTGTGGCTAGGGGTAGGGGTGGGGGTGGGCCTATGGGTAGGGGGAGCTGTAGGGCCAGGGGTAGTGGTAGGACCAGAGGTAGTGCTAGGCGTAGGCCTAGGGCGAGGGGTAGTGCTCGGGGTAGGGTTAGTTGAAGCACTAGTGGTTGGCAGAGGCCCACGGGCAGTGTTAGGGTTAGGGCTCTTGTTAAGCCTAGGACTAGTGGTAGTGGTAGGGGTTGGCCGAGGGCAAGGGGTAGGTGTCACGGGAGGGCTTTGGGTAGTCCTAGGACTCGGAACAGGTTTAGGGCTGGATTAGGGTGTGGTAAGGGTGAGTCTAGGGTGATTTCGTAGGACACGGGTTACTGCACTGACTAACGGTAGGGCAAGGTGTACTGGTCGGCCTCGAGCAAGTGGTAGGCGTCTGACTAGATGAGCACTTGGCGTTGGTCTAGGGCCAGAGCTAGGACTAGTGGGAGCAATAGGCGTAGCGCTGGGGTAGGCATAGGGCAAGGGGTGTGTGTCAAGGTAAACCTCGGAGTAGGCTTTGGCCCAGGAGTTGGAGTTGTGGCTAGGGGTAGGGATGGGGTGGGCCCATTGGTAGGGGGAGCTGTAGGGCCAGGGGTAGCGGTAGGACCAGAGGTAGTGCTAGGCGTAGGCCTAGGGCGAGGTGTAGTGCTCGGGGTAACCTAACCCTAACCCTAACCCTAACCCTAACCCTAACCCTAACACCAACCCTAACCCTAACACTAACCTAACACTAACCCTAACCCTAACCCTAACCCTAACCCTAACCCTAACCCTAACCCTATACCTAACACCAACCCTAACCCTAACCCTAACCCTAAACCCTAACCCTAACCCTAACCCTAAACCTAACCTTAACCCTAACCTTAACCCTAACAAGGGCAAGGTGTACTGGTCAGCGACGGGCAAGTTCTAGGCCTCGGACTAGAGGGATCCATGGGCGTTGGCCTAGGGCCTGAACTAGGGCTAGTGGGAGCGGTAGGCGTAGTGCTGGGGTAGGCATAGAACAAGGGGTGGGTGTCGAGGTAAACCTCGGAGTAGGCCTAGGGCCAGGAGTGGGAGCTGTGGCTAGGGGTAGGGATGGGGGTGGGCCTATAAGTAGGGGGAGCTGTAGGGCCAGGGGTAGTGTTAGGACCAGAGGTAGTGCTAGGCGTATGCCTAGGGCGAGGGGTAGTGCTCGGGGTAACCTAACCGTAACCCTAACCCTAACCCTAACCCTAACCCTAACCCTAACCCTAACAACAACCCTAACCCTAACCCTAACCCTAACCCTAACACTAAACCTAACACCAACCATAACCCTAACCCTAACTCTAACCCTAACAAGGGCAAGGTGTACTGGTCAGCCTCGGGCAAGTTCTAGGCCTCGGACTAGAGGGAGCCATGGGCGTTGGTCTAGGGCCCGAGCTAGGGCTAGTGGGAGCGGTAGGCGTAGCGCTGGGGTAGGCATAGGGCAAGGGGTGGGTGTCGGGGTAAACCTAGGAGTAGGCCTAGGGCCAGGATTTGGAGCTGTGGCTAGGGGTAGGGATTGGGGTGGGCCTATGGTTAGGGGTAGCTGTAGGGCCAGGGGTAGGGGTAAGACTAGAGGTAGTGCTAGGCGTAAGCCTAGGGCGAGGGGCAGTGCTCGGGGTAAGGTTAGATGAAGGACTAGTTGTTGGCAGAGGCCTACGGGCAGTGTTAGTGTTAGGGCTCATGTTAGGCCTAGGATTAGTGGTAGTTGTAGGGGTTTGCCGAGGGCTAAAGATAGGTGTCACGGAGAAACTCCGGTTAGTCCTAGGACTCGGAACAGGTGTAGGGCTGGATTCGGGTGTGGCTAAGGGTGGGTCCATGGTGATTTCGTGAAACACAGGTTAGTGTTCTGGCTAACGGTAGGGCAAGGTGTACTGGTCGGCGACGAGCAAGTGGTAGGCCTCGGACTAGAATGAGCACTGGGCGTTGGTCTAGGGCCCGAGCTAGGGCTAGTGGGAGCGGTAGGCGTAGCGCTGGGGTAGGCATAGGGCAAGAGGTGGGTGTCGGGGTAATCCTAGGATAGGCCTAGGGCCAGGAGTTGGAGCAGTGGATAGGAATAGGGATGGGGGTGGGCCTATGGTTAGGGGTAGCTGTAGGGCCAGGGGTAGGTGTAGGACTAGAGGTAGTGCTAAGCGTAGGCGTAGGGCGAGGGGGAGTGCTCGGGGTAGGGTTAGGTGAAGTGCTAGTAGTTGGCCGAGGCCCACGGGCAGTGTTAGTGTTAGGGCTCATGTTAGGCCTAGGATTAGTGATAGTGGTAGGGGTTTGCCGAGGCCTAAAGGTAGGTGTCACGGGAAAACTCCGGTTAGTCCTAGGACTCGGAACATGTGTAGGGCTGGATTCGGGTGTGGCTAACGGTGGGTCCAGGGTGATTTCGTGGGACACAGGTTAGTGTTCTGGCTAACGGTAGGGCAAGGTGTACTGGTCAGCGACGGGCAAGTGCTAGGCCTCGGACTAGAATGAGCACTGGGAGTTGGTCTAGGGCCTCAGCTAGGGCTAGTGGGATTGGTAGGCGTAGCGCTGGGGTAGGCATAGGGCAAGAGGTGGGTGTCGGGGTAAACCTAGGAGTAGGGCTACGGCCAGGAGTTGGAGCTGTGGCTAGGGATAGGAATGGGGGTGGGCCTATGTGTAGGGGTAGCTGTAGGGCTATGGGTAGGGGTAGGACTAGAGGTAGTGCTAGGCGTAGGCCTAGGGCGAGGGGGAGTGCTCTGGGTATTAGGTGAACGTGTAGTGGTTGGCAGAGGCCTACGGCCGGTGTTAGTGTTAGGGTTCATGTTAGGCCTAGGATTAGTGGTAGTGGTAGGGGTTGGCCGAGGGCTAGGGGTAGGTATCACGAGAGGGCTTCGTTTAGTCCTAGGACTCGGAACAGGTGTAGGGCTGGATTCGGGTGTGGCTAAGGGTGGGTCCTGGGTGATTCCGAAGGACACGGGTTAGTGCTCTTGCTAACGGTAGGGCAAGGTGTACTGGTCGGCGACGGGCAAGTGCTAGGCCTCAACTAGAGTGAGCACTGGGCGTTGGTCTAGGGCCCGACCTAGGGCTACTGGGAGCGGTAGGCGAGGCGCTGGGGTAGGCATAGAGCAAGAGGTGGGTGTCGGGGTAAACCTAGGAGTAGGCCTAGGGCCAGGAGTTGGAGCTGTGGCTAGGGGTAGGGATGGGGGTGGGCCTATGGTTAGGGGTAGCTGTAGGGCCAGGGGTAGGGGTAGGACTAGAGGTAGTGCTAGGCGTAGGCCTGGGGCAAGGGGTAGTGCTCGGGGTAGGATTAGGTGAAGGGCTAGTGGTTGGTAGAGGCCCACGGGCAGTGTTAGTGTTAGGGCTCATGTTAGGTCTAGAATTAGTGGTAGTGGTAGGGGTTGGCCGAGGGCTAGGTGTAGGTGTCACGGGAGGGCTACGTTTAGTCCTAGGATTCGGAACAGGTGTAGGGCTTGATTCGGGTGTGGCTAAGGGTGGGTCCAGGGTGATTCTGTAGGACACGGGTTAGTGCTCTGGCTAACAGTAGGGAAAGGTGTACTGGTCGGGGAAAGGCAAATGCTTGGCTTCGGACTAGAGTGAGCACTGGGCGTTGGTCTAGGCCCGAGCTAGGGCTACTTTGAGCGGTAGGCGTAGCGCTGGGGTAAGCATAGGGCAAGAGGTGGGTGTCGGGGTAAACCTAGGAGTAGGCCTAGGGCCAGGAGTTGTAGCTGTGGCTAGGGGTAGGGATGGGGGTGGGCCTATGGTTAGGGGTACCTGTAGGGCCAGGGGTAGGGGTAGGACTAGAGGTAGTGCTAGGCGTAGGCCTAGGGCTAGGGGGAGTGCTCGGGGTAGGGTTAGGTGAAGTGCTAGTGGTTGGCAGAGGCCCACGGGCAGTGTTAGTGTTAGGGCTCATGTTAGGCCTAGGATTAGTGGTAGTGGTAGGGGTTTGCCGACGGCTAAAGGTAGGTGTCACGGGAAAACTCCGGTTAGTCCTAGGACTCGGAACAGGTGTAGAGCTGGATTCGGGTGTGGGTAAGGGTGGGTCCACGGTGATTCCGTGGGACACGGGTTAGTGCTCTGGCTAACGGTAGGGCAAGGTGTACTGGTCGGCGACAGGCAAGTGCTAGGCCTCGGACTAGAGTGAGCACTGGGCGTTGGTCTAGGTCCCGAGCTAGGGCTAGTGGGAGCGGTAGGCGTAGCGCTGGGGTAGGCATAGGGCAAGAGGTGGGTGTCGGGGTAAACCTAGGAGTAGGCCTAGGCCAGGAGTTGGAGCTGTGGCTAGGGGTAGGGATGGGGCTGGGCCTATGGGTAGGGGTAGCTGTAGGGCCAGGGGTAGGGGTAGGACTAGAGGTAGTGCTGGGCGTAGGCCTAGGGCGAGGGGTAGTGCTCGGGGTAGGATTAGGTGAAGGGCTAGTGGTTGGCAGAGGCCTATGGGCAGTGTTAGTGTTAGGGCTCATGTTAGGTCTAGGATTAGTGGTAGTGGTAGTGGTTGGCCGAGGGCTAGTGGTAGTTGTCACGGGAGGACTCCGGTTAGTCCTAACACTCGGAACAGTTGTAGGGCTGGTTTCGCGTGTGGCTAAGGGTTGGTCCAGGGTGATTTCGTGGGACACAGCTTAGTGTTCTGGCTAACGGTAGGGCAAGGTGTACTGGTCGGGACGGGCAAATGCTAGGCTTCGGACTAGAGTGAGCACTGGGCGTTGGTCTAGGGACGTCTAGGGCTAGTGGGAGCGGTAGGTGTAGCGCTGGGGTAGGGATAAGGCAAGAGGTGGCTGTCGGGGTAAACCTAGGAGTAGGCCTAGGGCCAGGAGTTGGAGCTGTGGCTAGGGGTAGGGATGGGGGTGGGCCTATGGTTAGGGGTAGCTGTAAGGCCAGGGGTAGGAGTAGGACTAGAGGTAGTGCTAGGCGTAGGCTTAGGGAGAGGGGGAGTGCTCGGGGTAGGGTTAGGTAAAATGCTAGTGGTTGGCAGAAACGCACGGGCAGTGTTAGTGTTAGGGATCATGTTAGGCCTAGGATTAGTGGTAGTGGTCGGGGTTGGCCGAGGGCTAGGGGTAGGTGTCACGGGAGGGCTCCGTTTAGTCCTAGGATTCGGAACAGTTGTAGGGCTGGATTCGGGTGTGGCTAAGGGTGGGTCCAGGGTGATTCCGTAGGACACGGGTTAGTGCTCTGGCTAACGGTAGGGCAAGGTGTACTGGTCGGCGACGGGCAAGTGCTGGGCCTCGGACTAGAGTGAGCACTGGGCGTTGGTCTAGGACCCGAGCTAGGGGAACTGGGAGCAGTAGGCGTAGCGCTGGGGTAGCCATAGGGCAAGAGGTGGGTGTCGGGGTAAACCTAGGAGTAGGCCTAGGGCCAGGATTTGGAGCAATGGCTAGGGGTAGGGATGGGGGTGGGCCTATGGTTAGGGGTAGCTGTAGGGCCAGGGGTAGGGGTAGTACTAGAGGTAGTGCTAGGCGTAGGCCTAGGGCGAGGGGAAGTGCTCGGGGTAGGGTTAGGTGAAGTGCTAGTGGTTGGCAGAGGCCCACGGGCAGTGTTAGTTTTAGGGCTCATGTTAGGCCTAGGATTAGTGGTAGTGGTAAGGGTTTGCCGAGGGCTAAGGGTAGGTGTCACGGGAAAACTACGGTTAGTCCTAGGACTCGAAACTGTTGTAGGGCTGGATTCGGGTGTGGCTAGCGTTGGGTCCAGGGTGATTTCGTGGGACACAGGTTAGTGTTCTGGCTAACGGTAGAGCAAGTTGTACTGGTCAGCGACGGGCAAGTGCTACGCCTCGGACTAGAATGAGCACAGGGCGTTGGTCTAAGGCCCGAGCTAGGGCTAGTGGGAGCGGTAGGCGTAGCGCTGCGGTAGGCATAGGGCAAGAGGTGTGTGTCGGGGTAAACCTAGGTGTAGGCCTAGGGCTAGGATTTGGAGCTGTGGCTAGGGGTAGGGATGGGGGTGGGCCTATGGGTATGGGTAGCTGTAGGGCCAGGGGTAGAGGTATGACTAGAGGTAGTGCTAGACGTAGGCCTAGGGCGATGGGTAGTGCTCGGGGTAGGATTAGGTGAAGGGCTAGTGGTTGGCAGAGGCCCACGGGCAGTATTAGTGTTAGGACTCAAGTTAGGCTTAGGATTAGTAATAGTGGTAGGGGTTGGCCGAGGGCTAGGGGTAGGTGTCAAGGGAGGGCTCCGTTTAGTCCTAGGACTCGGAACAGGTGTAGGGCTGGATTCGGGTGTGGCTAAGGGTGGGTCCAGGGTGATTCCGTAGGACACGGGTTAGTGCTCTGGCTAACGGTAGGGCAAGGTGTACTGGTCGGCGACGGGCAAGTGCTAGGCCTTGGACTAGAGTGAGCACTGGGCGTTGGTCTAGGTCCCGAGCTAGGGCTAGTGGGAGCGGTAGGCGTAGCGCTGGGGTAGGCATAGGGCAAGAGGTGGGTGTCGGGGTAAACCTAAAAGTAGGCCTAGGGCCAGGAGTTGGAGCTGTGGCAAGGGGTAGGGATGGGGGTGGGCCTATGGGTAGGGGTAGCTGTAGGGATAGGGGTAGGGGTAGGACTAGAGGTAGTGCTAGTCGTAGGCATAGGGCTAGGGGTAGTGCTCGGGGTAGGATTAGGTGAAGGGCTAGTGGTTGGCAGAGGCCCACGGGCAGTGTTAGGGTTAGGGCTCATTTTAGGCCTAGGATTAGTGGTAGTGGTAGGGGTCGGCCGAGGGTTAGGGGTAGGTGTCATGGGAAAACTCCGGTTAGTCCTACGACTCGGAACAGGTGTAGGGCTGGTTTCGGGTGTGGCTAAGGGTGGGTCCAGGGTGATTTCGTGGGACACAGTTTAGTGTTCTGGCTAACGGTAGGGCAAGGTTTGCTGGTCGGGGACGGGCAAATGCTAGGCTTCGGACTAGAGTGAGCACTGGGCGTTGGTCTAGGGCCGATTAGGGCTAGTGGGAGCGGTAGGTGTAACCCTGGGGTAGGCATAGGGCAAGAGGTGGGTGTCGGGGTAAACCTAGGAGTAGGCCTAGGGCCAGGAGTTGGAGCTATGGCTAGGGGTAGGGATGGGGGTGGGCCTATGGTTAGTTGTAGCTGTAGGGCCAGAGGTAGGGGTAGGACTAGAGGTAGTGCTAGGCGTAGGCCTAGGGCGAGGGAGAGTGCTCGGGGTAGGGTTAGGTGAAGGGCTAGTGGTTGGCAGATGCCCACGGGCAGTGTTAGTGTTAGGGCTCATGTTAGGCCTAGGATTAATGGTAGTGGTAGGGGTTGGCCGAGGGCTAGGGGTAGGTTTCAAGTGAGGGCTCCGTTTAGTTTTAGGACACGGAACAGGTGCAGGGCTTGATTCGGGTGTGGCTAAGGATGGATCCAGGGTGATTACGTAGGACACAGGTTAGTGCTCTGGCTAACGGTAGGGCAAGGTGTACTGGTCGGTGACGGGCAAGTGCTAGGCCTCGGACTAGAGTGAGCACTGGCGTTGGTCTAGGGCCCGAGGTAGGGCTACTGGGAGCGGTAGGCGTAGCGCTGGGGTAGGCATAGGGCAAGAGGTGGGTGTCGGGGTAAACCCAGGAGTAGGCCTAGGGCCAGGAATGGGAGCTGTGGCTAGGGGTAGGGATGGGGGTGGGCCTATGGTTGGGGGTAGCTGTAGGGCCAGGGGTAGGGGTAAAACTAGAGGTAGTGCTAGGCGTAGGCCTAGGGCGAGGGGGAGTGCTCGGGGTAGGGTTAGGTGAAGGGCTAGTGGTTGGCAGAGCCCCACGGGCAGTGTTAGTGTTAGGGCTCATGTTAGGCCTAGGATTAGTGGTAGTGGTATGGGTTGGCCGAAAGCTAGGGGTAGGTGTCAAGGGAGGGCTCCGTTTAGTCCTAGGACACGGAACAGGTGTAGGGCTGGATTCGGGTGTGGCTAAGTGTGGATCCAGGGTGATTCCATAGGACACGGGTTAGTGCTCTGGCTAACGGTAAGGCAAGGTGTACTGGTCGGCGAAGGGCAAGTGCTAGGCCTCGGACTAGAGTGAGCACTGGGCGTTGGTCTAGGTCCCGAACTAGGGCTAGTGGGAGCGGTAGGCATAGCGCTGGTGTAGGCATAGGGCAAGAGGTGGGTGTCGGGGTAAACCTAGGAGTAGGCCTAGGGCCAGGAGTTGGATCTGTGGCTAGGGGTAGGGATGTGGGTGGGCCTATGGGTTGGGGTAGCTGTAGGGCCAGGGGTAGGGTTAGGACTAGAGGTAGTGCTAGGCGTAGGCCTAGGGCGAGGGGTAGTGCTCGGGGTAGGATTAGGTGAAAGGCTAGTGGTTGGCAGAGGCCTACGGGCAGTGTTAGTGTTAGGGCTCATGTTAGAACTAGGATTAGTGGTAGTGGTAGGGGTTGGCCGAGGGCTAGTGGTAGTTGTCACGAGAGGACTCCGGTTAGTCCTAGGACTCGGAACAGTTGTAAGGCTGGTTTCTCATGTGGCTAAGTATTGGTCCAGGGTGATTTCGTGGGACACAGGTTAGTGTTCTGGCTAACGGTAGGGCAAGGTGTACTGGTCGGGACGGGCAAATGCTAGGCTTCGGACTAGAGAGAGCACTGGGCGTTGGTCTAGGGCCGTCTAGGGCTAGTGGGAGCGGTAGGCGTAGCGCTGGGGTAGGCATAGGGCAAGAGGTGGCTGTCGGGGTAAACCTAGGAGTAGGCCTAGGGCCAGGAGTTGGAGCTGTGGCTAGGGGTAGGGATGGGGGTGGGCCTATGGTTAGGGGTAGCTGTAAGGCCAGGGGTAGGGGTAGGACTAGAGGTAGTGCTAGGCGTAGGCTTAGGGCGAGGGGGAGTGCTCGGGGTAGGGTTAGGTAAAGTGCTAGTGGTTGGCATAAACGCACGGGCAGTGTTAGTGTTAGGGATCATGTTAGGCCTAGGATTAGTGGTAGTGGTAGTGGTTTGCTGAGGGCTAAGGGTAGGTGTCACGGGAAAACTCCGGTTAGTCCTAGGACTCGGAACAGTTGTAGGGCTGGATTCGGGTGTGGCTAGGGGTGGGTCCAGGGTGATTTCGTGGGACACAGGTTAGTGTTCTGGCTAACGGTAGAGCAAGGTGTACTGGTCAGCGACGGGCAAGCGCTACGCCTCGGACTAGAATGAGCACAGGGCGTTGGTCTAAGGCCCAAGCTAGGGCTAGTGGGAGCGGTAGGCGTAGCGCTGGGGTAGGCATAGGGCAAGGTGTGTGTGTTGGGGTAAACCTAGGTGTAGGCCTAGGGCTAGGAGTTGGAGCTGTGGCTAGGGGTAGGGATGGGGGTGGGCCTATGTGTAGGGGTAGCTGTAGGGCCAGGGGTAGAGGTAGGACTAGAGGTAGTGCTAGACGTAGGCCTAGGGCGATGGGTAGTGCTCGGGGTAGGATTAGGTGAAGGGCTAGTGGTTGGCAGAGGCCCACGGGCAGTGTTAGTGTTAGGACTCAAGTTAGGCTTAGGAGTAGTAATAGTGGTAGGGGTTGGCCGAGGGCTAGGGGTAGGTGTCAAGGGAGGGCTCCGTTTAGTCCTAGGACTCGGAACAGGTGTCGGGCTGGATTCGGGTGTGGCTAAGGGTGGGTCCAGGGTGATTCCGTAGGACACGGGTTAGTGCTCTGATTAACGGTAGGGCAAGGTGTACTGGTCGGCGACGGGCAAGTGCTAGGCCTCGGACTAGAGTGAGCACTGGGCGTTGGTCTAGGTCCCTAGCTAGGGCTAGTGGGAGCGGTAGGCGTAGCGCTGGGGTAGGCATAGGGCAGGAGGTGGGTGTCGGGGTAAACCTAGGAGTAGGCCTAGGGCCAGGAGTTGGAGCTGTGGCAAGGGGTAGGGATGGGGGTGGGCCTATGGGTAGGGGTAGCTGTAGGGATAGGGGTAGGGGTAGGACTAGAGGTAGTGCTAGTCGTAGGCATAGGGCTAGGGGTAGTGCTCGGGGTAGGATTAGGTGAAGGGCTAGTGGTTGGCAGAAGCCCACGGGCAGTGTTAGGGTTAGGGCTCATGTTAGGCCCAAGATTAGTGGTAGTGGTAGGGGTCGGCCGAGGGTTAGGGGTAGGTGTCACGGGAAAACTCCGGTTAGTCCTTGGACTCGGAACAGGTGTAGGGCTGGTTTCGGGTGTGGCTAAGGGTGGGTCCAGGGTGATTTCGTGGGACACAGGTTAGTGTTCTGGCTAACGGTAGGGCAAGGTTTACGGGTCGGGGACGGGCAAGTGCTAGGCTTCGGACTAGAGTGAGCACTGGGCGTTGTTCTAGGGCCGAGCTAGGGCTAGTGGCAGCGGTAGGTGTAACCCTGGGGTAGGCATAGGGCAAGAGGTGGGTGTTGGGGTAAACCTAGGAGTAGGCCTAGGGCCAGGAGTTGGAGCTATGGCTAGGGGTAGGGATGGGGGTGGGCCTATGGTTAGTTGTAGCTGTAGGGCCAGAGGTAGGGGTAGGACTAGAGGTAGTGCTAGGCGTAGGCCTAGGGCGAGGGGGAGTGCTCGGGGTAGGGTTAGGTGAAGGGCTAGTGGTTGGCAGATGCCCACGGGCAGTGTTAGTGTTAGGGCTCATGTTAGGCCTAGGATTAGTGGTAGTGGTAGGAGTTGGCCGAGGGCTAGGGGTAGGTTTCAAGGGAGGGCTCCGTTTTGTCCTAGGACTCGGAACAGGTGCAGGGCTTGATTCGGGTGTGGCTAAGGGTGGATCCAGGGTGATTCCATAGGACACAGGTTAGTGCTCTGGCTAACGGTAGGGCAAGGTGTACTGGTCGGTGACGGGCAAGTGCTAGGCCTCGGACTAGAGTGAGCACTGGGCGTTGGTCTAGGGCCCGAGCTAGGGCTAGTGGGAGCGGTAGGCGTGGCGCTGTGGTAGGCATAGGGCAAGAGGTGGGTGTCGGGGTAAACCTAGGAGTAGGCCTAGGGCCAGGAGTTGGAGCTGTGGCTAGGTGTAGGAATCGGGGTGGGCCTATGGTTAGGTGTAGCTGTAGGGCCAGGGGTAGGGGTAGGACTAGAGGTAGTGCTAGGCGTAGGCCTAGGGCGAGGGGGAGTGCTCGGGGTAGGGTTAGGTGAAGGGCTAGTGGTTGGCAGAATCCCACGGGCAGTGTTAGGGTTAGGGCTCATGTTAGGCCTAGGATTAGTGGTAGTGGTAGGGGTTGGCCGAGGGTTAGGGGTAGTTGTCACGGGAGGGCTCCGTTTAGTCCTAGGACTCGGAACAGGTGTAGGGCTGGATTCGGTTGTGGCTAAGGGTGGGTCCAGGGTGATTCCGTAGGACACGGGTTAGTGCTCTAGCTAACGGTAGGGCAAGGTGTACTGGTCGGCGACGGGCAAGTGCTAGGCCTCGGACTAGAGTGAACACTGGGCGTTGGTCTAGGGCCTGAGTTAGGGCTACTGGGAGTGGTAGGTGTAGCGCTGGGGTAGGCATAGGGCAAGAGGTGCGTTTCGGGGTAAACCTAGGAGTAGGCCTAGGGCCAGATGTTGGAGCTGTGGCTAGGAGTAGTGATGGGGGTGGGCCTATGGTTAGGGGTAGCTGTACGGCCAGGGGTAGGGGTAGGACTAGAGGTAGGGCAAGGCGTAGGCCTAGGGCGAGGGGTAGTACTCCGGGTAGGATTAGGTGAAGGGTTACTGGTGGCAGAGGCCCACGGGCAGTGTTATTGTTAGGGCTAATGTTAGGCCTAGGATTAGTGGTAGTGGTAGGGGTTGGACGATGGTTAGGGGTAGGTGTCACGGGAGGACTCCGGTTAGTCCTAGTACTCGGAACAGGTGTAGGGCTGGTTTCGGGTGTGGCTAAGCGTGGGTCCAGGGTGATTTCGTGGGACACAGGTAAGTGTTCTGGCTAACGGTAGGGCTAGGTGTACTGGTCGGCGACGGGCAAGTGCTACGCCTCGGACTAGAATGAGCATTGGGCGTTGGTCTAGGGCCCGAGCTAGGGCTAGTGGGAGCTGTAGGCATAGCGCTGGGGTAGGCATAGGGCAAGAGGTGGGTGTCGGGCTAAACCTAGGAGTACGCCTAGGGCCAGGAGTTGGAGCTGTGGCTAGGGGTACGGATGGGGGTGGGCCTATGGGTAGGGGTAGCTGTAGGGCCAGGGGTAGGGGTAGGATTGGAGGTAGTGCTAGGCGTAGGCCTAGGGCGAGGGGGGGTGCTCTGGGTAGGGTTAGGTGAAGGGCTAGTGGTTGGCAGAGGCCTACGGGCAGTGTTAGTGTTAGGGCTCATGTTAGTCCTAGGATTAGTGGTACTGGTAGAGGTTGGCCGAGGGCTAGGTGTAGGTGTCACGGGAGGGCTCCGTTTAGTCCTAGGACTCGGAACAGCTGTAGGCCTGGATTCGGGTGTGGCTAAGGGTGGGTCCAGGGTGATTCCGTAGGACACGGGTTAGTACTCTGGCTAACGGTAGGGCAAGGTGTACTGGTCGGCGACGGGCAAGTGCAAGGCCTCGGACTAGAGTGAGCACTGAGCGTTGGTCTAGGGCTCGAGCTAGGGCTACTGGGAGTGGTAGGTGTAGCGCTGGGGTAGGCATAGTGCAAGAGGTGGGTCGGGGTACACGTAGGAGTAGGTCTAGGGAAAGGAGTTGGAGATGTGGCTAGGGGTAGGGATGGCGGTGGGACTATGGTTAGGGGTAGCTGTAGGGCCAGGGGTAGGGGTAGGACTAGAGGTAGTGCTAGGCGTAGGCCTAGGGCTAGGGGGTGTGCTCGGGGTAGGGTTAGGTGAAGGGCTAGTCGTTGGCAGAGGCCCACGGGTATTGTTAGTGTTAGGGCTCATGTTAGGCCTAGGATTAGTGGTAGTGTTAGGGTTTGGCCGAGGGCTATGGGTAGGTGTCACGGGAGGGCTCCGTTTAGTCCTAGGACTCGGAACAGGTGTAGGGCTGGATTCGGGTGTGGTTAAGGGTGGGTCCAAGCTGATTCCGTAGGACACGGGTTAGTGCTCTGGCTAACGGTAGGGCAAGGTGTACTGGTCGGTGATAGGCAAGTGCTAGGCCTCGGACTAGAGTGAGCACTGGGTGTTGGTCTAGGGCCCGAGCTAGGGCTACTGGGAGCGGTAGGCGTAGCGCTGGGGTACGCATAAGGCAAGAGGTGGGTGTAGGGGTAAACCTAGAAGTAGGCCTAGGGGCAGGAGTTGGAACTGTGGCTAGGGGTAGTAATGGGGGTGGGCCTATGGTTAGGGGTAGCTGTAGGGCCAGGGGTAGGGGTAGGACTAGAAGTAGTGCTAGGCGTAGGCCTAGGGCGAGGGTGAGTGCTCGGGGTAGGGTTAGGTGAAGTGCTAGTGGTTGGCAGAGGCCCACTGGCATTGTTAGTGTTAGGGCTCCTGTTAGGCCTAGGATAAGTGGTAGTGGTAGGGTTTGGCCGAGGGCTAAAGGTAGGTGTCACGGGAGGGCTACGTATAGTCTTAGGACTCGGAACAGGTGTAGGGCTCGATTCGGGTGTGGCTAAGGGTGGGACCAGGGTGATTCCGTAAACACGGGTTAGTGCTCTGGCTGACGGTAGGGCAAGGTGTACTGGTCGGCGACGGGCAAGTGCTAGGCCTCGGAAAAGAGTGAGCACTGGGCATTGGTCTAGGGCCCGAGCTAGGGTTACTGAGAGTGGTAGGTGTAGTGCTGGGGTAGGCATAGGGCAAGAGTTGGGTGTCGGGGTAAACCTAGGAGTAGTCCTAAAGCCAGACGTTGGAGCTGTGGCTAGGGGTAGTGATGTGTGTGGGCCTATGGTTAGGGGCAGCTGTAGGGCCAGGGGTAGGGTTAGGACTAGAGGTAGTGCTAGGCGTAGGCCTAGGGCGAGGGGGAGTGCTCGGGGTAGGGTTAGGTGAAGTGCTAGTGGTTGGCAGAGGCCCACGGGCAGTGTTAGTGTTAGGGCTCATGTTAGGCCTAGGATTAGTGGTAGTGGTAGGGGTTGGCCGAGGGCTATGGGTAGGTGTCACGGGAGGACTCCGTTTAGTCCTAGGACTCAGAACAGGTGTAGGGCTCGATTCGGGTGTGGCTAAGGGTGGGTCCAGGGTGATTCCGTAGGACACGGTTACTGCTCTGGCTAACGGTAGGGCAAAGTGTACTTGTCGGCGACGGTCAAGTGCTAGGCCTCGGACTAGAGTGAGCACTGGGCGTTGGTCTAGGGACCGAGCTAGGTCTAGTGGGAGCAGTAGGCCTAGCGCTGTGGTAGGCATAGGGCAAGAGGTGGGTGTCGGGGTAAACCTAGGAGTAGGCCTAGGGCGAGGAGTTGGAGCTGTGTCTAGGGGTAGTGATGGGGGTGGGCCTATGGTTAGGTGTAGCTGTAGGGCCATGGGTAGGGTTAGGACTAGAGGTAGTGCTAGGCGTAGGCCTAGGGCGAGGGGGAGTGCTCGGGGTAGGGTTAGGTGAAGGGCTAGTGGTTGGCAGAGGCCCACGGGCAGTGTTAGTGTTAGGGCTCATGTTAGGCCTAGGATTAGTGGTAGTGGTAGGGGTTGGCTGAGGGTTAGGGGTATGTGTCACGGGAAGACTCCGGTTAATCCTAGGACTCGGAACAGGTGTAGGGCTGTTTTCGGGTGTGGTTAAGGGTGGGTACAGAGTGATTTCGTGGGACACAGGTCAGTGTTCTGGCTAACGGTAGAGCAAGGTGTACTGGTCTGTGACGGGCAAGTGCTAGGCCTCGGAGTAGAGTGAGCACTGGGCGTTGGTCTAGGGCCTGAGCTAGGGCTAGTGGGAGCGGCAGGTGTAGCGCTACGGTAGGCATAGGGCAAGTGTGGGTGTCGGGGTAAACATAGGAGTAGGCCTAGGGGCAGGAGTTGGAGCTGTGGCATGGGGTAGGGATGGGGGTGGGCCTATGGTTAGTTGTAGCTGTAGGGCCAGGGGTAGGGGTAGGACTAGAGGTAGTGCTAGGCGTAGGCCTAGGGCGAGGGGGAGTGCTTGGGGTAGGGTTAGGTGAAGAGCTAGTGGTTGGATGAGGCCCACGGGCAGTGTTAGTGTTAGGGCTCATGTTAGGCCTAGGATTAGTGGTAGTGGTGGGGGTTGGCCGAGGGCTAGGGGTAGGTGTTAAAGAAGGGCTCCATTTAGTCCTAGGACTCGGAACAGGTATAGGGCTGGATTCGGGTGTGGCTAAGGGTTGGTCCAGGGTGATTCCGTAGGACACGGTTTAGTGCTCTGGCTAACGGTAGGGCAAGGTGTACTGGTCGGCGACGGGCAAGTGCTAGGCCTCGGACTAGAGTGAGCACTGGGCGTTGGTCTAGGGCCCGAGCAAAGGCTACTGGGAGTGGTAGGTGTAGCGCTGGGGTAGGCATATGGCAAGAGGTGGGTGTCGAGGTAAACCTAGGAGTTGGCCTAGGGCCAGGAATTGGAGCTGTGGCTAGGGGTAGGGATGTGTGTGGGCCTATGGTTAGGAGTAGCTGTAGGGCCAGAGGTAGGGGTAGGACTAGAGGTAGTGCTAGGCGTAGGCCTAGGGCGAGGGGGAGTGCTCGGGGTAGGGTTAGGTGAAGTGCTAGTGGTTGGCAGAGGTCCACGGGCAGTGTTAGTGTTAGGGCTCATGTTAGGCCTAGGATTAGTGGTAGTGGTAGGGGTTGGCCGAGGGCTAGGGGTAGGTGTCACGGGAGGGCTCCGTTTAGTCCTAGGACTCGGAACAGGTGTAGGGCTCGATTAGGGTGTGGCTAAGTGTGGGTCCAGGGTGATTCCCTAGGACACGGGTTACTGCTCTGGCTAACGGTAGGGCAAGGTGTACTGGTCGGCGACGGTCAAGTGCTAGGCCTCGGACTAGAGTGAGCACTGGGCGTTGGTCTAGGGCCCGAGCTAGGGCTAGTGGGAGAGGTAGGCGTAGCGCTGGGGTAGGCATAGGGCAAGAGGTGGGTGTCGGGGTAAACCTAGGAGTAGGCCTAGGGCCAGGAGTTGGAGCTGTGGCTAGGGGTAGGGATTGGGGTGGGCCTATGGGTAGGGGTAGCTGTAGGGCCAGGGGTAGGTGTAGGATTGGAGGTAGTGCTAGGCGTAGGCCTAGGGCGAGGGGGAGTGCTCTGGGTAGGGTTAGGTGAAGGGCTAGTGGTTGGCAGAGGCCTACGGGCAGTGTTAGTGTTAGGGCTCATGTTAGGCCTAGGATTAGTGGTAGTGGTAGGGGTTTGCCGAGGGCTAAAGGTAGGTGTCACGGGAAAACTCCGGTTAGTCCTAGGACTCGGAACAGGTGTAGGGCTGGATTCGGGTGTGCCTAAGGGTGGGTCCAGGGTGATTTCGTGGGACACAGGTTAGTGTTCTGGCTAACGGTAGGACAAGGTGTACTGGTCGGCGACGGGCAAGTGCTAGGCCTTGGACTAGAATGAGCACTGGGCGTTGGTCTAGGGCACGAGCTAGGGCTACTGGGAGTGGTAGGTGTAGCGCTGGGGTAGGCATAGGCAAGAAGTGGGGGTCAGGGTAAACCTAGGAGTAAACCTAGGGCCAGGAATTGGAGATGTGACTAGGGGTAGGGATGGGGTTGGGCCTATGGTTAGGGGTAGCTGAGGGCCAGGGGTAGGGGTAGGACTAGAGGTAGTGCTAGGCGTACGCCTAGGGCGAGGGGGAGTGCTCAAGGTAGGGTTAGGTGACGTGCTAGTGGTTGGCAGAGGCCCACGGGCATTGTTAGTGTTAGGGCTCATGTTAGGCCTAGGATTAGTGGTAGTGGTAGGAGTTGGCCGAGGGCTAGGGGTAGGTGTCACGGGAGGGCTACGTATAGTCTTAGGACTCAGAACAGGTGTAGGGCTGGATTCGGGTGTGGCTAAGGGTGGGTCCAGGGTGATTCCATAGGACACGGGTTAGTGCTCTGGCTAACGGTAGGGCAAGGTGTACTGGTCGGCGACGGGCAAGTGCTAGGCCTCGGACTAGAGGGAGCACTGAGCGTTGGTCTAGGGCCCGAGCTAGGGCTACTGGGAGTGGTAGGTGTAGCGCTGGGGTAGGCATAGGGCAAGAGGTCGGTGTCAAGGTAAACCTAGGAGTAGGCCTAGGGCCAGGAGTTGGAGCTGTGGCTAGGGGTAGGGATGGGTGTGGGTCTATGGTTAGGGGTAGCTGTAGGGCCAGGAGTAGGTGTAGGAATAGAGGTAGTGCTAGGCGTAGGCCTAGGGCAAGGGAGAGTGCTCGGGTACTGTTAGGTGAAGGGCTAGTCGTTGGCAGAGGCCCACGGGTATTGTTAGTGTTAGGGCTCATGTTAGGCCTAGGATTAGAGGTAGTGGTAGGGGTTGGCCGAGGGCTAGGGGTAGGTGTCACGGGATGGCTCTGTTTAGTCCTAGGACTCGGAACAGGTTTAGGGCTGGATTCGGGTGTGGCTAAGGGTGGGTCCAGGGTGATTCCGTAGGACACGTGTTAGTGCTCTGGCTAACGGTAGGGCAAGGTGTACTGGTCGGCGACGGGCAAGTGCTAGGCCTCGGACTAGAGTGAGCACTGGGCGTTGGTCTAGGGCTTGAGCTAGGGCTACTGGGAGTGGTAGGTGTAGCGCTGGGGTAGGCATATGGCAAGAGGTGGGGGTCGGGGTAAACCTAGGAGTAGGCCTAGGGCCAGGAATTGGAGCTGTGGCTAGGGGTAGGGATGGGGTTGGGCCTATGAGTAGGGGTAGCTGTAGGGACAGGGGTAGGGTTAGGACTAGAGGTAGTGCTAGGCGTAGGCTAGGGCGAGGGTGAGTGCTCTGGGTAGGGTTAGGTGAAGGGCTAGTGGTTGGCAGAGGCCTACGGGCAGTGTTAGTGTTAGGGCTCATGTTAGGCCTAGGATTATTGGTAGTGGTAGGGGTTTGCCGAGGGCTAAAGGTAGGTGTCACGGGAAAACTCCGGTTAGTCCTAGGACTCAAAACAGGTGTAGGGCTGGATTCGGGTGTGCCTAAGGGTGGGTCCAGGGTGATTTCGTGGGACACAGGTTAGTGTTCTGGCTAACGGTAGGACAAGGTGTACTGGTCGGCGACGGGCAAGTGCTAGGCCTTGGACTAGAATGAGCACTGGGCGTTGGTCTAGGGCCTGATCTAGGGCTAGTGGGAGCGGTAGGCGTAGCGCTCGGTTAGGCATAGGGAAAGAGGTGGGTGTCGGGGTAAACCTAGGAGTAGGCCTAGGGTCAGGAGTTGGAGCTGTGGCTGGGGGTAGGGATGGGGGTGGTCCTATGGTTAGGGGTAGCTGTAGGGACAGGGGTAGGGGTAGGACTAGAGGTAGTGCTAGGCGTAGGCCTAGGGCGAGGGATAGTGCTCGGGGTAGGGTTCGGTGAAGTGCTAGTGGTTGGCAGAGGCCCACGGGCATTGTTAGTGTTAGAGCTCATGTTAGGCCTAGGATTAGTGGTAGTGGTAGGGGTTGGCCGAGGGCTAGGGGTAGGTGTCACCGGAGGGCTCCGTTTAGTCCGAGGACTCGGAACAGGTGTAGGGCTGGATTCGGGTGTGGCTAAGGGTGGGTCCAGGGTGATCTGCAGGACTCGGGTTAGTGCTCTGGCTAACGGTAGGGCAAGGTGTTCTGGTCGGCGACGGGCAACTGCTAGGCCTCGGAGTAGAGTGAGCACTGAGCGTTGGTCTAGGGCACGAGGTAGGGCTACTGGGAGTGGTAGGTGTAGCGCTGGGGTAGGCATAGGGCAAGAGGTCGGTGTCGGGGTAAACCGAGGAGTAGGCCTAGGGCCAGGAGTTGGAGCTGTGGCTAGGGGTAGGGATGGGGGTGTGCCTATGATTAGGGGTAGCTGTAATGCCAGGGGTAAGGGTAGGACTAGAGGTAATGCTAGGCGTAGGCCTAGTGCGAGGGGGAGTGCTCGGTTAGGGTTAGGGGAAGGGCTAGTCGTTGGCAGAGGCCCACGGGTATTGTTAGTGTTAGGGCTCATGTTAGGCTTAGGATTAGAGGTAGTGGTAGGGGTTGGCCGAGGGCTAGGGGTAGGTGTCACGGGAGGGCTCCATTTAGTCCTAGGACTCGGAACAGGTGTAGGGCTGGATTCGGATGTGGCTAAGGGTGGGTCCAGGGTGATTCCGTAGGACACGGGTTAGTGCTCTGGCTAACAATAGGGCAAGGTGTACTGGTCGGCGACGGGCAAGTGCTAGGCCTCGGACTACAGTGAGACTGGGCGTTGGTCTAGGGCCGAGCTAGGGCTAGTGGGTGCGGTAGGTGTAGCGCTGGGGTAGGCATAGGGCAAGAGGTGGGTGTCGGGGTAAACCTAGGAGTAGGCCTAGGGCCAGGAGTTGGAGCTGTGGCTAGGGTTAGGGATGTGGGTGGGCCTATGGTTAGTTGTAGCTGTAGGGCCAGGGGTAGGGGTAGGACTAGAGGTAGTGCTAGGCGTAGGCCTAGGGCGAGGGGGAGTGCTTGGTGTAGGGTTAGGTGAAGGGCTAGTGGTTGGCAGAGGCCCACGGGCATTGTTAGTGTTAGGGCTCATGTTAGGCCTAGGATTAGTGGTAGTGGTAGGAGTTGGCCGAGGGCTAGGGGTAGGTGTCACGGGAGGGCTACGTATAGTCTTAGGACTCAGAACAGGTGTAGGGCTGGATTCGGGTGTGGCTAAGGGTGGGTCCAGGGTGATTCCGTAGGACACGGGTTAGTGCTCTGGCTAACGGTAAGGCAAGGTGTACTGGTCGTCGATGGGCAAGTGCTAGGCCTCGGACTAGAGTGAGCACTGGGCATTGGTCTAGGGCCCGAGCTAGGGCTACTGGAGGTGGTAGGTGTAGCGCTGGGGTAGGCATAGGGCAAGAGGTGGGGGTCAGGGTAAACCTAGGAGTAAACATAGGGCCAGGAATTGGAGATGTGACTAGGGGTAGGGATGGGGTTGGGCCTATGGTTAGGGGTAGCTGAGGGCCAGGGGTAGGGGTAGGACTAGAGGTAGTGCTAGGCGTACGCCTAGGGCGAGGGGGAGTGCTCAAGGTAGGGTTAGGTGACGTGCTAGTGGTTGGCAGAGGCCCACGGGCATTGTTAGTGTTAGGGCTCATGTTAGGCCTAGGATTAGTGGTAGTGGTAGGAGTTGGCCGAGGGCTAGGGGTAGGTGTCACGGGAGGGCTACGTATAGTCTTAGGACTCAGAACAGGTGTAGGGCTGGATTCGGGTGTGGCTAAGGGTGGGTCCAGGGTGATTCCATAGGACACGGGTTAGTGCTCTGGCTAACGGTAGGGCAAGGTGTACTGGTCGGCGACGGGCAAGTGCTATGCCTCGGAGTAGAGTGAGCACTGAGCGTTGGTCTAGGGTCCGAGCTAGGGCTACTGGGAGTGGTAGGTGTAGCGCTGGGGTAGGCATAGGGCAAGAGGTCGGTGTCAAGGTAAACCTAGGAGTAGGCCTAGGGCCAGGAGTTGGAGCTGTGGCTAGGGGTAGGGATGGGGGTGGGTCTATGGTTAGGGGTAGCTGTAGGGCCAGGAGTAGGTGTAGGAATAGAGGTAGTGCTAGGCGTAGGCCTAGGGCAAGGGAGAGTGCTCGGGTACTGTTAGGTGAAGGGCTAGTCGTTGGCAGAGGCCCACGGGTATTGTTAGTGTTAGGGCTCATGTTAGGCCTAGGATTAGAGGTAGTGGTAGGGGTTGGCCGAGGGCTAGGGGTAGGTGTCACGGGAGGGCTCTTTTAGTCCTAGGACTCGGAACAGGTTTAGGGCTGGATTCGGGTGTGGCTAAGGGTGGGTCCAGGGTGATTCCGTAGGACACGTGTTAGTGCTCTGGCTAACGGTAGGGCAAGGTGTACTGGTCGGCGACGGGCAAGTGCTAGGCCTCGGACTAGAGTGAGCACTGGGCGTTGGTCTAGGGCTTGAGCTAGGGCTACTGGGAGTGGTATGTGTAGCTCTGGGGTAGGCATATGGCAAGAGGTGGGGGTCAGGGTAAACCTAGGAGTAGGCCTAGGGCCAGGAATTGGAGCTGTGGCTAGGGGTAGGGATGGGGTTGGGCCTATGAGTAGGGGTAGCTGTAGGGACAGGGGTAGGGTTAGGACTAGAGGTAGTGCTAGGCGTAGGCTAGGGCGAGGGGGAGTGCTCTGGGTAGGGTTAGGTGAAGGGCTAGTGGTTGGCAGAGGCCTACGGGCAGTGTTAGTGTTAGGGCTCATGTTAGGCCTAGGATTAGTGGTAGTGGTAGGGGTTGGCCGAGGGCTAGGGGTAGGTGTCACGGGATGGCTCCGTTTAGTCCTAGGTTGAAACAGGTGTAGGGCTAGATTCGGGTGTGGCTAAGGGTGGGTCCAGTGTGATTCCGTAGGACACGGGTTAGTGCTCTGGCTAACGGTAGGGCAAGGTGTACTGGTCAGGGACGGGCAAATGCTAGGCTTCGGACTAGAGTGAGCACTGGGCGTTGGTCTCGGGCCGGAGCTAGGGCAAGTGGGAGCGGTAGGCGTAGCGCTGGGGTAGGCATAGGGCAAGAAGTGGGTGTCGGGGTAAACCTAGGAGTAGGCCTAAGGACAGGAGTTGGAGCTGTGGCTAGGGGTAGGGATTGGGTGGGCCTATGGTTAGGGGTAGCTGTAGGGCCAGAAGTAGGGGTAGGACTAGAGGTAGTGCTAGGCGTAGGCCTAGGGCGAGGGGGAATGCTCGGGGTAGGGTTAGGTAAAGTGCTAGTGGTTGGCAGAAGCCCACGAGCAGTGTTAGTGTTAGGGCTCATGTTAGGCCTAGGATTAGTGGTAGTGGTAGGGGTTTGCCGAGGGCTAAAGGTAGGTGTCACGGGAAAACTCCGGTTAGTCCTAGGACTCGGAACAGGTGTAGGGCTGGATTCGGGTGTGCCTAAGGGTGGGCCCAGGGTGATTTCGTGGGACACAGGTTAGTGTTCTGGCTAACGGTAGGGCAAGGTGTACTGGTCGGCGACGGGCAAGTGCTAGGCCTCGGACTAGAATGAGCACTGGGCGTTGGTCTAGGGCCTGATCTAGGGCTAGTGGGAGCGGTAGGCGTAGCGCTGGGTTAGGCATAGGGAAAGAGGTGGGTGTCAGGGTAAACCTAGGAGTATGCCTAGGGTCAGGAGTTGGAGCTGTGGCTGGGGGTAGGGATGGGGGTGGTCCTATGGTTAGGGGTAGCTGTAGGGACAGGGGTAGGGGTAGGACTAAAGGTAGTGCTAGATGTAGGCCTAGGGCGAGGGAGAGTGCTCGGGGTAGGGTTAGGTGAAGGGCTAGTCGTTGGCAGAGGCCCACGGGTATTGTTAGTGTTAGGGCTCATGTTAGGCCTAGGATTAGTGGTAGTGGTAGGGGTTGGCCGAGGGCTAGGGGTAGGTGTCACAGGAGGGCTCCGTTTAGTTCTAGGACTGGGAACAGGTGTAGGGCTCGATTCGGGTGTGGCTAAGGGTGGGTCCAGCGTGATTCCGTAGGACACGGGTTAGTGCTCTGGCTAACGGTAGGGCAAGGTGTACTGGTCGGCGACGGGCAAGTGCTAGGCCTCGGACTAGAGTGAGCACTGGGCATTGGTCTAGGGCCCGAGCTAGGGCTATTGGGAGCGGTAGGCGTAGCGCTGTGGTAGTCATAGGGCAAGAGGTGGGTGTCAGGGTAAACCTAGGAGTAGGCCTAGGGCCAGGAGTTGGAGCTGTGGCTAGGGGTAGGGATGGGGGTGGGCCTATAAGTAGGGGTAGCTGTAGAGGCAGGTGTAGGGGTAGGACTAGAGGTAGTGCTAGGCGTAGGCCTAGGGCGAGGGGGAGTGCTCGGGGTAGGGTTAGGTGAAGGGCTAGTGGTTGGCAGAGGCCTACGGGCAGTGTTAGTGTTAGGGCTCATGTTAGTCCTAGGATTAGTGGTAGTAGTAGGGGTTGGCCGAGGGCTAGGGGTAAGTGTCACGGGAGGGCTCCGTATAGTCCTAGGACTCGGAACAGGTGTAGGGCTGGATTCGGGTGTGGCTAAGTGTGGGTCCAGGGAGATTCCATAGGACACGGGTTAGTGCTCTGGCTAACGGTAGGGCAGGTGTACTGGTCGGGGACGGGCAAATGCTAGGCTTCGGACTAGAGTGAGCACTGGGCGTTGGTCTAGGGCCCGAGCTAGGGCTAGTGGGAGCAGTAGGCGTAGCGCAGGGGTAGGCATAGGGCAACAAGTGGGTGTCGGGATAAACCTAGGAGTAGGCCTAGGGCAAGGAGTTTCAGCTGTAGCTAGGGGTAGGGATGGGGGTGGGCCTATGGTTAGGGGTAGCTGTAGGGCCAGGGGTAAGGGTAGGACTAGAGGTAGTGCTAGGCGTAGGCTTAGGGCGAGGGGGAGTGCTCGGGGTAGGGTTAGGTGAAGGGCTAGTCGTTGGCAGAGGCCCACGGGTATTGTTAGTGTTAGGGCTCATGTTAGGCCTAGGATTAGAGGTAGTGGTAGGGGTTGGCCTAGGGCTAGGGGTAGGTGTAACGGGAGGGCTCCGTTTAGTCCTAGGACTCGGATCAGGTGTAGGGCTGGATTCGAGTGTGGCTAAGTGTGGGTCCAGGGAGAAACGTAGGACACGGGTTAGTGCTCTGGCTAACGGTAGGGCAGGTGTACTGGTCGGGGACGGGCAAATGCTCGGCTTCGGACTAGAGTGAGCACTGGGCGTTGGTCTAGGGCCCGAGGTAGGGCTAGTGGGAGCGGTAGGCGTAGCGCTGTGGTAGTCATAGGGCAAGAGATGGGTGTCAGGGTAAACCTAGGAGTAGGCCTAGGGCCAGGAGTTGGAGCTGTGGCTAGGGGTAGGGATGGGTGTGGGCCTATGGGTAGGGGTAGCTGTAGAGGCAGGGGTAGGGGTAGGACTAGAGGTAGTGCTAGGCCTAGGCCTAGGGCGAGGGGGAGTGCTCAGGGTAGGGTTAGGTGAAGTGCTAGTGGTTGGCAGAGGCCCAAGGGCATTGTTAGTATTAGAGCTCATGTTAGGCCTAGGATTAGTGGTAGTGGTAGGGGTTGGCCGAGGGCTAGGGGTAGGTGTCACGGGAGGGCTCCGTTTAGTCCTAGGACTCGGAACAGGTGTAGGGCTGGATTCGGGTGTGGCTAACGGTGGGTCCAGGGTGATTCCGCAGGACTCGGGTTAGTGCTCTGGCTAACGGTAGGGCAAGGTGTTCTGGTCGGCGACGGGCAACTGCTAGGCCTCGGAGTAGAGTGAGCACTGAGCGTTGGTCTAGGGCACGAGGTAGGGCTACTGGGAGTGGTAGGTGTAGCGCTGGGGTAGGCATAGGGCAAGAGGTGGGGGTCGGGGTAAACCTAGGAGTAGGCCTAGGGCCAGGAATTGGAGATGTGACTAGGCGTAGGGATGGGGTTGGGCCTATGGTTAGGGGTAGCTGAGGGCCAGGGGTAGGGGTAGGACTAGAGGTAGTGCTAGGCGTAGGCCTAGGGCGAGGGGGAGTGCTCGGGGTAGGGTTAGGTGACGTGCTAGTGGTTGGCAGAGGCCCACGGGCATTGTTAGTGTTAGGGCTCATGTTACGCCTAGGATTAGTGGTAGTGGTAGGGGTTGGCCGAGGGCTAGGGGTAGGTGTCACTGGAGGGCTACGTATAGTCTTAGGACTCGGAACAGGTGTAGGGCTGGATTCGGGTGTGGCTAAGTGTGGGTCCAGGGTGATTCCGTAGGACACGGGTTAGTGCTCTGGCTAACGGTAGGGCAAGGTGTACTGGTCGGCGACGGGCAAGTGCTAGGCCTAGGACTATAGTGAGCACTGAGCGTTTGTCTAGGGCCCGAGCTAGGGCTACTGGGAGTGGTAGGTGTAGCGCTGGGGTAGGCATAGGGCAAGAGGTCGGTGTCAAGGTAAACCTAGGAGTAGGCCTAGGGCCAGGAGTTGGAGCTGTGGCTAGGGGTAGGGATGGGGGTGGGCCTATGGGTAGGGGTAGCTGTAGGGGCAGGGATAGGGGTAGGACTAGAGGTAGTGCTAGGCGTAGGCCTAGGGCGAGGGGGAGTGCTCGGGGTAGGGTTAGGTCAAGTGCCAGTGGTTGGCAGAGGCCCACGGGCAGTGTTAGTGTTAGGGCTCATGTTAGGCCTAGGATTAGTGGTAGTGGTAGGGGTTTGCCAAGGGCTAAAGGTAGGTGTCAGGGGAAAACTCCGGTTAGTCCTAGGACTCGGAACAGGTGTAGGGCTGGATTCGTGTGTGGCTAAGTGTGGGTCCAGGGAGATTCCATAGGACACGGGTTAGTGCTCTGGCTAACGGTAGGGCAGGTGTACCGGTCGGGGACGGGCAAATGCTAGGCTTCGGACTAGAGTGAGCACTGGGCGTTGGTCTAGGGCCCGAGCTAGGGCTAGTGGGAGCGGTAGGCGTAGCGCTGGGGTAGGCATAGGGCAACAAGTGGGTGTCGGGATAAACCTAGGAGTAGGCCTAGGGCAAGGAGTTGGAGCTGTAGCTAGGGGTAGGGATGGGGGTGGGCCTATGGTTAGGGGTAGCTGTAGGGCCAGGGGTAGGGGTAGGACTAGAGGTAGTGCTAGGCGTAGGCCTAGGGCGAGGGGGAGAGCTCGGGGTAGGGTTAGGTAAAGTGCTAGCGGTTGGCAGAGGCCCACAAGCAGTGTTAGTGTTAGGGCTCATGTTAGGCCTAGGATTAGTGGTAGTGGTAGGGGTTTGCCGAGGGCTAAAGGTAGGTGTCACGGGAAAACTCCGGTTAGTCCTAGGACTCGGAACAGGTGTAGGGCTGAATTCGGGTGTGCCTAATGGTGGGTCCAGGGTGATTTCGTGGGACACAGGTTAGTGTTCTGGCTAACGGTAGGACAAGGTGTACTGGTCGGCGACGGGCAAGTGCTAGGCCTCGGACTACAGTGAGACGGTGCGTTGGTCTAGGGCCGAGCTAGGGCTAGTGGGAGCGGTAGGTGTAGCGCTGGGGTAGGCATAGGGCAAGAGGTGGGTGTCGGGGTAAACCTAGGAGTAGGCCTAGGGCCAGAAGTTGGAGCTGTGGCTAGGGGTAGGGATGTGGGTGGGCCTATGGTTAGTTGTAGCTGTAGGGCCAGGGGTAGGGGTAGGACTAGAGGTAGTGCTAGGCGTAGGCCTAGGGCGAGGGGGAGTGCTTGGTGTAGGGTTAGGTGAAGGGCTAGTGGTTGGCAGAGGCCCACGGGCATTGTTAGTGTTAGGGCTCATGTTAGGCCTAGGATTAGTGGTAGTGGTGGGGGTTGGCCGAGGGCTAGGGGTAGGTGTCAAAGGAGGGCTCCGTTTAGTCCTAGGACTAGGAACAGGTGTAGGGCTGGATTCGGGTGTGGCTAATGGTGGGTCCAGGGTGATTCCGTAGGACACGGGTTAGTGCTCTGGCTAACGGTAGGGCAAGGTGTACTGGTCAGGGACGGGCAAATGCTAGGCTTCGGACTAGAGTGAGCACTGGGCGTTGGTCTAGGGCCGGAGCTAGGGCAAGTGGGAGCGGTAGGCGTAGCGCTGGGGTAGGCATAGGGCAAGAAGTGGGTGTCGGGGTAAACCTAGGAGTAGGCCTAAGGACAGGAGTTGGAGCTGTGGCTAGGGGTAGGGATTGGGTGGGCCTATGGTTAGGGGTAGCTGTAGGGCCAGAAGTAGGGGTAGGACTAGAGGTAGTGCTAGGCGTAGGCCTAGGGCGAGGGGGAATGCTCGGGGTAGGGTTAGGTAAAGTGCTAGTGGTTGGCAGAAGCCCACGAGCAGTGTTAGTGTTAGGGCTCATGTTAGGCCTAGGATTAGTGGTAGTGGTAGGGGTTTGCCGAGGGCTAAAGGTAGGTGTCACGGGAAAACTCCGGTTAGTCCTAGGACTCGGAACAGGTGTAGGGCTGGATTCGGGTGTGCCTAAGGGTGGGTCAAGGGTGATTTCGTGGGACACAGGTTAGTGTTCTGGCTAACGGTAGGGCAAGGTGTACTGGTCGGCGACGGGCAAGTGCTAGGCCTCGGACTAGAATGAGCACTGGGCGTTGGTCTAGGGCCTGATCTAGGGCTAGTGGGAGCATTAGGGGTAGTGCTGGGTTAGGCATAGGGAAAGAGGTGGGTGTCGGGGTAAACCTAGGAGTATGCCTAGGGTCAGGAGTTGGAGCTGTGGCTGGGGGTAGGGATGGGGGTGGTCCTATGGTTAGGGGTAGCTGTAGGGACAGGGGTAGGGGTAGGACTAGAGGTAGTGCTAGATGTAGGCCTAGGGCGAGGGAGAGTGCTCGGGGTAGGGTTAGGTGAAGGGCTAGTCGTTGGCAGAGGCCCACGGGTATTGTTAGTGTTAGGGCTCATGTTAGGCCTAGGATTAGTGGTAGTGGTAGGGGTTGGCCGAGGGCTAGGGGTAGGTGTCACAGGAGGGCTCCGTTTAGTTCTAGGACTGGGAACAGGTGTAGGGCTCGATTCGAGTGTGGCTAAGGGTGGGTCCAGCGTGATTCCGTAGGACACGGGTTAGTGCTCTGGCTAACGGTAGGGCAAGGTGTACTGGTCGGCGACGGGCAAGTGCTAGGCCTCGGACTAGAGTGAGCACTGGGCATTGGTCTAGGGCCCGAGCTAGGGCTATTGGGAGCGGTAGGCGTAGCACTGTGGTAGTCATAGGGCAAGAGGTGGGTGTCAGGGTAAACCTAGGAGTAGGCCTAGGGCCAGGAGTTGGAGCTGTGGCTAGGGGTAGGGATGGGGGTGGGCCTATAAGTAGGGGTAGCTGTAGAGGCAGGTGTAGGGGTAGGACTAGAGGTAGTGCTAGGCGTAGGCCTAGGGCGAGGGGGAGTGCTCGGGGTAGGGTTAGGTGAAGGGCTAGTGGTTGGCAGAGGCCTACGGGCAGTGTTAGTGTTAGGGCTCATGTTAGTCCTAGGATTAGTGGTAGTAGTAGGGGTTGGCCGAGGGCTAGGGGTAAGTGTCACGGGAGGGCTCCGTTTAGTCCTAAAACTCGGAACAGGTGTAGGGCTGGATTCGGGTGTGGCTAAGTGTGGGTCCAGGGAGATTCCATAGGACACGGGTTAGTGCTCTGGCTAACGGTAGGGCAGGTGTACTGGTCGGGGACGGGCAAATGCTAGGCTTCGGACTAGAGTGAGCACTGGGCGTTGGTCTAGGGCCCGAGCTAGGGCTAGTGGGAGCAGTAGGCGTAGCGCAGGGGTAGGCATAGGGCAACAAGTGGGTGTCGGGATAAACCTAGGAGTAGGCCTAGGGCAAGGAGTTTCAGCTGTAGCTAGGGGTAGGGATGGGGGTGGGCCTATGGTTAGGGGTAGCTGTAGGGCCAGGGGTAAGGGTAGGACTAGAGGTAGTGCTAGGCGTAGGCTTAGGGCGAGGGGGAGTGCTCGGGGTAGGGTTAGGTGAAGGGCTAGTCGTTGGCAGAGGCCCACGGGTATTGTTAGTGTTAGGGCTCATGTTAGGCCTAGGATTAGAGGTAGTGGTAGGGGTTGGCCTAGGGCTAGGGGTAGGTGTAACGGGAGGGCTCCGTTTAGTCCTAGGACTCGGATCAGGTGTAGGGCTGGATTCGAGTGTGGCTAAGTGTGGGTCCAGGGAGAAACGTAGGACACGGGTTAGTGCTCTGGCTAACGGTAGGGCAGGTGTACTGGTCGGGGACGGGCAAATGCTCGGCTTCGGACTAGAGTGAGCACTGGGCGTTGGTCTAGGGCCCGAGGTAGGGCTAGTGGGAGCGGTAGGCGTAGCGCTGGGGTAGGCATAGGGCAAGAAGAGGGTGTCGGGGTAAACCTAGGTGTACGCCTAGGGCCAGGAGTTGGAGCTGTAGCTAGGGGTAGGGATGGGGGTGGGCCTATGGTTAGGGGTAGCTGTAGGGCCAGGTGTAGGGGTAGGACTAGAGGTAGTGCTAGGCGTAGGCCTAGGGCGAGGGAGAGTGCTCGGGGTAGGGTTAGGTGAAGGGCTAGTCGTTGGCAGAGGCCCACGGGTATTGTTAGTGTTAGGGCTCATGTTAGGCCTAGGATTAGTGGTAGTGGTAGGGGTTGGCCGAGGGCTAGGGCTAGGTGTCACGGGAGGGCTCCGTTTAGTCCTAGGACTCGGAACAGGTGTAGGGCTCGATTCGGGTGTGGCTAAGGGTGGGTCCAGCGTGATTCCGTAGGACACGGGTTAGTGCTCTGGCTAACGGTAGGGCAAGGTGTACTGGTCGGCGACGGGCAAGTGCTAGGCCTCGGACTAGAGTGAGCACTGGGCATTGGTCTACGGCCCGAGCTAGGGCTATTGGAAGCGGTATGCGTAGCGCTGTGGTAGTCATAGGGCAAGAGATGGGTGTCAGGGTAAACCTAGGAGTAGGCCTAGGGCCAGGAGTTGGAGCTGTGGCTAGGGGTAGGGATGGGGGTGGGCCTATGGGTAGGGGTAGCTGTAGAGGCAGGGGTAGGGGTAGGACTAGAGGTAGTGCTAGGCGTAGGCCTAGGGCGAGGGGGAGTGCTCGGGGTAGGGTTAGGTGAAGTGCTAGTGGTTGGCAGAGGCCCACGGGCATTGTTAGTGTTAGAGCTCATGTTAGGCCTAGGATTAGTGGTAGTGGTAGGGGTTGGCCGAGGGCTAGGGGTAGGTGTCACGGGAGGGCTCCGTTTAGTCCTAGGACTCGGAACAGGTGTAGGGCTGGATTCGGGTGTGGCTAACGGTGGGTCCAGGGTGATTCCGCAGGACTCGGGTTAGTGCTCTGGCTAACGGTAGGGCAAGGTGTTCTGGTCGGCGACGGGCAACTGCTAGGCCTCGGAGTAGAGTGAGCACTGAGCGTTGGTCTAGGGCACGAGGTAGGGCTACTGGGAGTGGTAGGTGTAGCGCTGGGGTAGGCATAGGGCAAGAGGTCGGTCTCGGGGTAAACCGAGGAGTAGGCCTAGGGCCAGGAGTTGGAGCTGTGGCTAGGGGTAGGGATGGGGGTGTGCCTATGGTTAGGGGTAGCTGTAGGGCCAGGGGTAAGGGTAGGACTAGAGGTAGTGCTAGGCGTAGGCCTAGGGCGAGGGGGAGTGCTCGGGTAGGGTTAGGTGAAGGGCTAGTCGTTGGCAGAGGCCCACGGGTATTGTTAGTGTTAGGGCTCATGTTAGGCCTAGGATTAGAGGTAGTGGTAGGGGTTGGCCGAGGGCTAGGGGTAGGTGTCACGGGAGGGCTCCGTTTAGTCCTAGGACTCGGAACAGGTGTAGGGCTGGATTCGGGTGTGGCTAAGGGTGGGTCCAGGGTGATTCCGTAAAACACGGGTTAGTGCTCTGGCTAACGGTAGGGCAAGGTGTACTGGTCGGCGACGGGCAAGTGCTAGGCCTCGGACTACAGTGAGACTGGGCGTTGGTCTAGGGTTGAGCTAGGGCTAGTGGGAGCGGTAGGTGTAGCGCTGGGGTAGGCATAGGGCAAGAGGTGGGTGTCGGGGTAAACCTAGGAGTAGGCCTAGGGCCAGGAGTTGGAGCTGTGGCTAGGGGTAGGGATGTGGGTGGGCCTATGGTTAGTTGTAGCTGTAGGGCCAGGTGTAGGGGTAGGACTAGAGGTAGTGCTAGGCGTAGGCCTAGGGCGAGGGGGAGTGCTTGGTGTAGGGTTAGGTGAAGGGCTAGTGGTTGGCAGAGGCCCACAGGCATTGTTAGTGTTAGGGCTCATGTTAGGCCTAGGATTAGAGGTAGTGGTGGGGGTTGGCCGAGGGCTAGGGGTAGGTGTCAAAGGAGGGCTCCGTTTAGTCCTAGGACTAGGAACAGGTGTAGGGCTGGATTCGGGTGTGGCTAAGGGTGGGTACAGGGTGATTCCGTAGGACACGGGTTAGTGCTCTGGCTAACGGTAAGGCAAGGTGTACTGGTCGGCGATGGGCAAGTGCTAGGCCTCGGACTAGAGTGAGCACTGGGCGTTGGTCTAGGGCCCGAGCTAGGGCTACTGGGAGTGGTAGGTGTAGCGCTGGGGTAGGCATAGGGCAAGAGGTGGGGGTCGGGGTAAACCTAGGAGTAGGCCTAGGGCCAGGAATTGGAGATGTGACTAGGCGTAGGGATGGGGTTGGGCCTATGGTTAGGGGTAGCTGAGGGCCAGGGGTAGGGGTAGGACTAGAGGTAGTGCTAGGCGTAGGCCTAGGGCGAGGGGGAGTGCTCGGGGTAGGGTTAGGTGACGTGCTAGTGGTTGGCAGAGGCCCACGGGCATTGTTAGTGTTAGGGCTCATGTTAGGCCTAGGATTAGTGGTAGTGGTAGGGGTTGGCCGAGGGCTAGGGGTAGGTGTCACTGGAGGGCTACGTATAGTCTTAGGACTCGGAACAGGTGTAGGACTGGATTCGGGTGTGGCTAAGTGTGGGTCCAGGGAGATTCCATAGGACACGGGTTAGTGCTCTGGCTAACGGTAGGGCAGGTGTACCGGTCGGGACGGGCAAATGCTAGGCTTCGGACTAGAGTGAGCACTGGGCGTTGGTCTAGGGCCCGAGCTAGGGCTAGTGGGAGCGGTAGGCGTAGCGCTGGGGTAGGCATAGGGCAACAAGTGGGTGTCGGGATAAACCTAGGAGTAGGCCTAGGGCAAGGAGTTGGAGCTGTAGCTAGGGGTAGGGATGGGGGTGGGCCTATGGTTAGGGGTAGCTGTAGGGCCAGGGGTAGGGGTAGGACTAGAGGTAGTGCTAGGCGTAGGCCTAGGGCGAGGGGGAGTGCTCGGGGTAGGGTTAGGTAAAGTGCTAGCGGTTGGCAGAGGCCCACAAGCAGTGTTAGTGTTAGGGCTCATGTTAGGCCTAGGATTAGTGGTAGTGGTAGGGGTTTGCCGAGGGCTAAAGGTAGGTGTCACGGGAAAACTCCGGTTAGTCCTAGGACTCGGAACAGGTGTAGGGCTGGATTCGGGTGTGCCTAATGGTGGGTCCAGGGTGATTTCGTGGGACACAGGTTAGTGTTCTGGCTAACGGTAGGACAAGGTGTACTGGTCGGCGACGGGCAAGTGCTAGGCCTCGGACTACAGTGAGACGGTGCGTTGGTCTAGGGCCGAGCTAGGGCTAGTGGGAGCGGTAGGTGTAGCGCTGGGGTAGGCATAGGGCAAGAGGTGGGTGTCGGGGTAAACCTAGGAGTAGGCCTAGGGCCAGAAGTTGGAGCTGTGGCTAGGGGTAGGGATGTGGGTGGGCCTATGGTTAGTTGTAGCTGTAGGGCCAGGGGTAGGGGTAGGACTAGAGGTAGTGCTAGGCGTAGGCCTAGGGCGAGGGGGAGTGCTCGGGGTAGGGTTAGGTGAAGTGCCAGTGGTTGGCAGAGGCCCACGGGCAGTGTTAGTGTTAGGGCTCATGTTAGGCCTAGGATTAGTGGTAGTGGTAGGGGTTTGCCGAGGGCTAAAGGTAGGTATCACGGGAAAACTCCTGTTAGTCCTAGGACTCGGAACAGGTGTAGGGCTGGATTCGGGTGTGGCTAAGGGTGGGTCCAGGGTGATTTCGTGGGACACAGGTTAGTGTTCTGGCTAACGGTAGGGCAAAGTGTACTGTTCGGTGACAAGCAAGTGCTAGGCCTCGGACTAGAATGAGCACTGGGCGTTGGTCTAGGGCCTGGGCTAGGGCTAGTGGGAGCGGTAGGCGTAGCGCTGGGGTAGGCATAGGACAAGAAGTGGGTGTCGGGGTAAACCTAGGAGTAGGTCTAGGGCCAGGAGTTGGAGCTGTGGCTATGGGTAGGGATGGGGGTGGGCCTATGGGTAGGGGTAGCTGTAGGGCCAGGGGTAGGGGTAGGACTAGAGGTAGTGCTAGGCGTTGGCCTAGGCCGATGGGGAGTGCTCTGGGTAGGGTTAGGTGAAGGGCTAGTGTTTGGCAGAGGCCTAAGGGCAGTGTTAGTGTTAGGGCTCATGTTAGGCCTAGGATTAGTGGCAGTGTTAGGGGTTGGCCGAGGGCTAGGGGTAGGGGTCACGGGATGGCTCCGTTTAGTCCTAGGACTTGAAACAGGTGTAGGGCTGGATTCCGGTTCGGCTAAGGGTGGGTCCAGGGAGATTCCGTAGGACACGGGTTAGTGCTCTGGCTAACGGTAGGGCAAGGTGTACTGGTCGGGGACGGGCAAATGCTAGGCTTCGGACTAGAATGAGCACTGGGCGTTGGTCTAGCGCCTGATCTAGGGCTAGTGGGAGCGGTAGGCGTAGCGCTGGGTTAGGCATAGGGCAAGAGGTGGGTGTCGGGGTAAACCTAGGAGTAGGCCTAGGGCCAGGAGTTGGAGCTGTGGCTGGGGGTAGGGATGGGGGTGGGCCTATGGTTAGGGGTAGCTGTAGTGCCAGGGGTAGGGGTAGGACTAGAGGTAGTGCTAGGCGTAGGCCTAGGGCGAGGGGGAGTGCTCGGGGTAGGGTTAGGTGAAGTCCTAGTGTTTGGCAGAGGCCCCCGGGCAGTGTTAGTGTTAGGGCTCATGTTAGGCCTAGGATTAGTGGTAGTGGTAGGGTTTGGCCGAGGGCTAGGGGTAGGTGTCACGGGAGGGCTCCGTTTAGTCCTAGGACTCGGAACAGGTGTAGGGCTGGATTCGGGTGTGGCTAAGCGTGGGTCCAGGGTGATTTCGTAAACACGGGTTAGTGCTCTGGCTAACGGTAGGGCAAGGTGTACTGGTCGGCGACGGGCAAGTGCTAGGCCTCGGACTAGTGTGAGCACTGGGCATTGGTCTAGGGCCCGAGCTCGGGCTACTGAGAGTGGTAGGTGTAGCGCTGGGGTAGGCATAGGGCAAGAGGTGGGTGTCGGGGTAAACCTAGGAGTAGTCCTAAAGCCAGAAGTTGGAGCTGTGGCTAGGGGCAGTGATGGGGGTGGGCCTATGGTTAGGGTTAGCTGTAGGGCCAGGGGTAGAGGTAGGACTAGAGGTAGTGCTAGGCGTAGGCCTAGGGCGAGGGGGAGTGCTCGGGGTAGGGTTAGGTGAAGTGCTAGTGGTTGGCAGAGGCCCACGGGCAGTGTTAGTGTTAGGGCTCATGTTAGGCCTAGGATTAGTGGTAGTGGTAGGGGTTGGCCGAGGGCTAGGTGTAGGTGTCACGGGAGGGCTCCGTTTAGTCCTAGGACTCGGAACAGGTGTAGGGCTGGTTTCAGGTGTGGTTAAGGGTGGGTACAGTGTGATTTCGTGGGACACAGGTCAGTGTTCTGGCTAACGGTAGGGCAAGGTGTACTGGTCGTCGACGGGCAAGTGCTAGGCCTCGGACTAGAGTGAGCACTGGGCGTTGGTCTAGGCCCGAGCTAGGGCTAGTGGGAGCTGTAGGCGTAGCACTGGGGTAGGCATAGTGCAAGAGGTGGGTGTCGGGGTAAACCTAGGAGTAGGCCTAGGGCCAGGAGTTGGAGCTGTGGCTAGGGGTAGGCATGGGGGTGGGCCTATGGGTAGGGGTAGCTGTAGGGCCAGGGGTACGTGTAGGATTGGAGGTAGTGCTAGGCGTAGACCTAGGGCGAGGGGGAGTGCTCTGGGTAGGGTTAGGTGAAGGGCTAGTGGTTGGCAGAGGCCTACGGGCAGTGTTAGTGTTAGGGCTCATGTTAGGCCTAGGATTAGTGGTAGTGGTAGGGGTTGGCCGAGGGCTAGGGGTAGGTTTCACGGGAGGGCTCCGTTTAGTCCTAGGACATGAAACAGGTGTAAGGCTGGATTCAGGTGTGGCTAAGGGTGGGTCCACGGTGATTCCCTAGGACACGGGTTAGTCCTCTGGCTAACGGTAGGGCAAGGTGTACTGGTCGGCGACGGGCAAGTGCTAGGCCTCGGACTAGAGTGAGACTGGGCGTTGCTCTACGGCCCAACTAGGGCTAGTGAGAGCGGTAGGCGTAGCGCTAGGGTAGGCATAGGGCAAGAGGTGGGTGTCGGTGTAAACCTAGGTGTAGGCCTAGGGCCAGGAGTTGGAGATGTGGCATGGGGTAGAGATGTGGGTGGGCCTATGGTTAGTTGTAGCTGTAGGGCCAGGGGTAGGGGTAGGACTAAAGGTAGTGCTAGGCGTAGGCCTAGGGCGAGGGGGAGTGCTTGGGGTAGGATTAGGTGAAGGGCTAGTGGTTGGCAGAGGCCCACGGGCAGTGTTAGTGTTAGGGCTCATGTTAGGCCTAGGATTAGTGGTAGTGGTGGGGGTTGGCCGAGGGCTAGGGGTAGGTGTCAAAGGAGGGCTCAATTTAGTCCTAGGACTAGGAACAGGTGTAGGGCTGGATTCGGGTGTGGCTAAGGGTGGGTCCAGGGTGATTCCGTAGGACACGGGTTAGTGCTCTGGCTAACGGTAGGGCAAGGTGTACTGGTCGGCGACGGGCAAGTGCTAGGCCTCGGAGTAGTGTGAGCACTGGGCGTTGGTCTAGGGCCCGAGCTAGGGCTACTGGGAGTGGTAGGCGTAGCGCTGGGGTAGGCATAGTGCAAGAAGTGGGTGTCGGGGTAAACCTAGGAGTAGGGCTAGGGCCAGGAGTTGGAGCTGTAGCTAGGGGTAGGGATGGGGGTGGGCCTATGGTTAGGGGTAGCTGTAGGGCCAGGGGTAGGGGTAGGACTAGAGGTAGTGCTAGGCGTAGGCCTAGGACAAGGGGGAGTTCTCGGGGTAGGGTTAGGTGAAGGGCTAGTGGTTGGCAGAGGCCCACGGGCAGTGTTAGTGTTAGGGCTCATGTTAGGCCTAGGATTAGTGGTAGTGGTAGGGGTTTGCCGAGGGCTAAAGGTAGGTGTCACGGGAAAACTGCGGTTAGTCCTAGGACTCGGAACAGGTGTAGGGCTGGATTCGGGTGTGGCTAAAAGTGGGTCCAGGGTGATTCCGTAGGACACGGGTTAGTGCTCTGGCTAACGGTAGGGCAAGGTGTACTGGTCGGTGACGGGCAAGTGCTAGGCCTCGGACTAGAGTGAGCACTGGGTGTTGGTCTAGGGCCCGAGCTAGGGCTACTGGGAGCGGTAGGCGTAGCGCTGGTGTACGCATAGGGCAAGAGGTGGGTGTAGGGGTAAACCTAGGAGTAGGCCTAGGGGCAGGAGTTGGAACTGTGGCTAGGGGTAGTAATGGGGGTCGGCCTATGGTTAGGGGTACCTGTAGAGCCAGGGGTAGGGGTAAAACTGGAGGTAGTGCTAGGCGTAGGCCTAGGGCGAGGGTGAGTGCTGGGGGTAGGGTTAGGTGAAGTGCTAGTGGTTGCAAGAGGCCCACGGGCATTGTTAGTGTTAGGGATCATGTTAGGCCTAGCATTAGTGGTAGTGATAAAGGTTGGCCGAGAGCTAGGTGTAGGTGTCACGGGAGGGCTACGTATAGTCTTAGGACTCGGAACAGGTGTAGGGCTGGATTCGGGTGTTGCTAAGGGTGGGTCCAGGGTGATTCCGTAAACACGGGTTAGTGCTCTGGCTAACGGTAGGGCAAGGTGTACTGGTCGGCGACGGGCAAGTGCTAGGCCTTGGACTAGAGTGAGCACTGGACATTTGTCTAGGGCCCGAGCTAGGGCTAGTGGGAGTGGTAGGTGTAGCGATGGGGTAGGCATAGGGTAAGAGGTGGGTGTCGGGGTAAACCTAGGAGTAGTCCTAAAGCCAGAAGTTGGAGCTATGGCTAGGGGTAGGGATGGGGGTGGGCCTATGGTTAGGGGTAGCTGTAGGGCCAGGGGTAGGGGTAGGACTAGAGGTAGTGCTAGGCGTAGGCCTAGGGCGAGGGGGAGTGCTCGGGGTAGGTTTAGGTGAAGGGCTAGTGGTTGGCAGAGGCCCACGGGCAGTGTTAGTGTTAGGGCTCATGTTAGGCCTAGGATTAGTGGTAGTGGTAGGGGTTGGCCGAGGGCTAGGGGTAGGTGTCACGGGAGGGCTCCATTTAGTCCTAGGATTCGGACAGGTGTAGGGCTGGATTCGGGTGTGGCTAAGGGTGTGTCCAGGGTGATTCCGTAGGACACGGGTTAGTGTTCTGGCTAACGGTAGGGCAAGGTGTACTGGTCGGCGACGGGCAAGTGCTAGACCTCGGACTAGAATGAGCACTGGGCGTTGGTCTAGGGCCTGATCTAGGGCTAGTGGGAGGGGTAGGCGTAGCGCTTGGTTAGGCATAGGGCAAGAGGTGGGTGTCGGGGTAAACCTAGGAGTAGGCCTAGGGCCAGGAGTTGGAGCTGTGGCTGGGGGTAGGGATGGGGGTGGGCCTATGGTTAGGGGTAGCTGTAGGGCCAGGGGTAGGGGTAGGACTAGAGGTAGTGCTAGGCGTAGGCCTAGGGTGAGGGGGAGTGCTCGGGGTAGGGTTAGGTGAAGTGCTAGTGGTTGGCAGAGGCCCACGGGCAGTGTTAGTGTTAGGGCTCATGTTAGGCTTAGGATTAGTGGTAGTTGTAGGGGTAGGCCGAGGGCTAGGTGTAGGTGTCACGGGAGGGCTCCGTTTAGTTTTAGGACTGGAACAGGTGTAGGGCTGGATTCGGGTGTGGCTAAGGGTGGGTCCAGGGCGATTCCGTAGGACACGGGTTAGTGCTCTGGCTAACGGTAGGGCAAAGTGTACTGGTCGGCGACGGTCAAGTGCTAGGCCTCGGACTAGAGTGAGCACTGGGCGTTGGTCTAGGGCCCGAGCTAGGGCTATTGGGAGCGGTAGGCGTAGCGCTGTCGTAGTCATAGGGCAAGAGGTGGGTGTCGGGGTAAACCTAGGAGTAGGCCTAGGGCCAGGAGTTGGAGCTGTGGCTAGGGGTACGGATGAGGGTGGGCCTATGGTTAGGTGTAGCTTTAGGGCCAAGGGTAGGGTTAGGACTAGAGGTAGTGCTAGGCGTAGGCCTAGGGCGAGGGGGAGTGCTCGGGGTAGGGTAAGGTGAAGGGTTAGTTGTTGGCAGAGGCCCACGGTCAGTGTTAGTGTTAGGGCTCATGTTAGGCCTAGTGTTAGTGGTAGTGGTAGGGGTTGGCTGAGGGTTAGGGGTATGTGTCACGGGAGGACTCCGGTTAGTCCTAGGACTCGGAACAGGTGTAGGGCTGGTTTCGGGTGTGGCTAAGGGTGGGTACAGTGTGATTTCGTGGGACACAGGTTAGTGTTCTGGCTAACGGTAGGGCAAGGTGTACTGGTCGTTGACGGGCAAGTGCTAGGCCTCGGACTAGAGTGAGCACTTGGCGTAGGTCTAGGGCCCGAGCTAGGGCTAGTGGGAGCGGTAGGCGTAGCGCTGGGGTAGGCATAGGGCAAGAGGTGCGTGTCGGTGTAAACCTAGGAGTATGCCTAGGGCCAGGAGTTGGAGCTGTGGCTAGGGGTAGGGATGGGGTTGGGCCTATGGGTATGGGTAGGTGTAGGGCCAGGTGTAGGGATAGGATTGGAGGTAGTGCTAGGCGTAGGCCTAGGGCGAGGGGGAGTGCTCTGGGTAGGGTTAGGTGAAGTGCTAGTGGTTGGCAGAGGCCCACGGGCATTGTTAGTGTTAGGGCTCATGTTAGGCCTAGGATTAGTGGTAGTGGTAAAGGTTGGCCGAGAGCTAGGTGTAGGTGTCACGGGAGGGCTACGTATAGTCTTAGGACACGGAACAGGTGTAGGGCTGGATTCGGGTGTTGCTAAGGGTGGGTCCAGGGTGATTCCGTAAACACGGGTTAGTGCTCTGGCTAACGGTAGGGCAAGGTGTACTGGTCGGCGACGGGCAAGTGCTAGGCCTCGGACTAGAGTGAGCACTGGACATTTGTCTAGGGCCCGAGCTAGGGCTACTGAGAGTGGTAGGCGTAGCGATGGGGTAGGCATAGGGCAAGAGGTGGGTGTCGGGGTAAACCTAGGAGTAGTCCTAAAGCCAGAAGTTGGAGCTGTGGCTAGGGGTAGTGATGGGGGTGGGCCTAAGGTTAGGGGTACCTGTAGGGCCAGGGGTAGAGGTAGGACTAGAGGTAGTGCTAGGCTTAGGCCTAGGGCGAGGGGGAGTGCTCGGGGTAGGGTTAGGTGAAGTGCTAGTGGTTGGCAGAGGCCCACGGGCAGTGTTAGTGTTAGGGCTCATGTTAGGCCTAAGATTAGTGGTAGTGGTGGGGGTTGGCCGAGGGCTAAGGGTAGGTGTCAAAGGAGGGCTCCGTTTAGTCCTAGGACTAGGAACAGGTGTAGGGCTGGATTCGGGTGTGGCTAAGGGTGTGTCCAGGGGGATTCCGTAGCACACTGGTTAGTGCTCTGGCTAACGGTAGGGCAAGGTGTACTGGTCGGCGACGGGCAAGTGCTAGGCCTCGGACTAGAGTGAGCACTGGGCGTTGGTCTAGGGCCCGAGCTAGGGCTACTGGGAGTGCTAGGTGTAGCGCTGGGGTAGGCATATGGCAAGAGGTAGGGGTCGGGGTAAACCTAGGAGTAGGCCTAGGGTCAGGAATTGGAGCTGTGGCTAGGGGTAGGGATGGGGGTGGGCCTATGGTTAGGGGTAGCTGTAGGGCCAAGGGTAGGGGTAGGACTAGAGGTAGTGCTAGGCGTTAGACTAGGGCGAGGGGGAGTGCTCGGTGTAGGATTAGGTGAAGGACTAGTGGTTGGCAGAGGCCCACGGGCAGTGTTAGTGTTAGGGCTCATGTTAGGCCTAGGATTAGTGGTAGTGCTAGGGGTTGGCCGAGGGCTAGGGGTAGGTGTCACGGGAGGGCTCCGTTTAGTCCTAGGATTCGGATTAGGTGTAAGGCTGGATTCGGGTGTGGCTAAGGGTGGGTCCAGGGTGATTCCGTAGGACACGGGTTAGTGCTCTGGCTAACGGTAGGGCAAAGTGTACTGGTCGGCGACGGTCAAGTGCTAGGCCTTGGACTAGAGTGAGCACTGGGCGTTGGTCTAGGGCCCGAGCTAGGGCTAGTGGGAGCGGTAGGCGTAGCGCTGTGGTAGGCATAGGGCAAGAGGTGGGTGTCAGGGTAAACCTAAGAGTAGGCCTAGGGCTAGGAATTGGAGCTGTGGCTAGAAGTAGGGATGGGGGAGGGCCTATGGTTAGGGGTAGCTGTAGGGCCAGGGGTAAGGGTAGGACTAGAGGTAGTGCTAGGCGTAGGCCTAGGGCGAGGGGGAGTGCTCGGGGTAGGGTTAGGTGAAGTGCTAGTGGTTGGCAGAGGCCCACGGGCAGTGTTAGTGTTAGGGCTCATGTTAGGCCTAGGATTAGTGGTAGTTGTAGGGGTAGGCCGAGGGCTAGGGGTAGGTGTCACGGGAGGGCTCCGTTTAGTCCTAGGACTCGGAACAGGTGTAGTGCTGGATTCGGGTGTGGCTAAGGGTGGGTCCAGGGCGATTCCGTAGGACACGGGTTAGTGCTCTGGCTAACGGTAGGGCAAAGTGTACTGGTCGGCGACGGTCAAGTGCTAGGCCTCGGACTAGAGTGAGCACTGGGCGTTGGTCTAGGGCCCGAGCTAGGGCTATTGGGAGCGGTAGGCGTAGCGCTGTGGTAGTCATAGGGCAAGAGGTGGGTGTCGGGGTAAACCTAGGAGTAGGCCTAGGGCCAGGAGTTGGAGCTGTGGCTAGGGGTACGGATGGGGGTGGGCCTATGGTTAGGTGTAGCTTTAGGACCAGGTGTAGTGTTAGGACTAGAGGTAGTGCTAGGCGTAGGACTAGGGCGAGGGGGAGTGCTCGGGGTAGGGTTAGGTGAAGGGCTAGTTGTTGGCAGAGGCCCACGGGCAGTGTTAGTGTTAGGGCTCATGTTAGGCATAGTGTTAGTGGTAGTGGTAGGGGTTGGCTGACGGTTAGGGGTATGTGTCACGGGAGGACTCCGGTTAGTCCTAGGACTCGGAACAGGTGTAGGGCTGGTTTCGGGTGTGTCTAAGGGTGGGTACAGTGTGATTTCGTGGGACACAGGTTAGTGTTCTGGCTAACGGTAGGGCAAGGTGTACTGGTCGTTGACGGGCAAGTGCTAGGCCTCGGACTAGAGTGAGCACATGGCGTTGGTCTAGGGCCCGACCTAGGGCTAGTGGGAGCGGTAGGCGTAGCGCTGGGGTAGGCATAGGGCAAGAGGTGGGTGTCGGTGTAAACCTAGGAGTATGCCTAGGGCCAGGAGTTGGAGCTGTGGCTAGGGGTAGGGATGGGTTTGGGCCTATGGGTATGGGTAGGTGTAGGGACAGGTGTAGGGGTAGGATTGGAGGTAGTGCTAGGCGTAGGCCTAGGGCGAGGGGGAGTGCTTTGGGTAGGGTTAGGTGAAGGGCTAGTGGTTGGCAGAGGCCTACGGGCAGTGTTAGTGTTACGGCTCATGTTAGGCCTAGGATTAGTGGTAGTGGTAGGGGTAGGCCGAGGGCTAGGGGTAGGTTTCAGGGGAGGGCTCCGTTTAGTCCTAGGACTTGAAACAGGTGTAAGGCTGGATTCGGGTGTGGCTAAGGGTGCGTCCAGAGTGATTCTGTAGGACACGGGTTAGTCCTCTGGCTAAGGGTAGGGCAAGGTGTACTGGTCAGCGACGGGCAAGTGCTAGGCCTCGGACTAGAGTGAGCACTGGGCGTTGGTCTAGGGCCCGAGCTAGGGCTAGTGAGAGTGGTAGGCGTAGCGCTGGGGTAGGCATAGGGCAAGAGGTGGGTTTCGGTGTAAACCTAGGAGTAGGCCTAAGGCCAGGAGTTGGAGCTGTGGCTAGGGGTAGGGATGGGGGTGGGCTTATGACTAGGGGTAGCTGTAGGGCCAGAGGTAGGGGTAGGACTAGAGGTAGTGCTAGGCGTAGGCCTAGGGCGAGGGGTAGTGTTCGAGGTAGGATTAGGTGAAGGGCTAGTGGTTGGCAGAGGCTCACGGGCAGTTTAGTGTTATGGCTCATGTTAGGCCTAGGATTAGTGGTAGTGGTAGGGGTTGGCCGAGGGCTAGGTGTAGGTGTCACGGGAGGGCTCCGTTTAGTCCTAGGACTCGGAACAGCTGTAGGGCTGGATTCGGGTGTGGCTAAGGGTGGGTCCAGGGTGATTCCGTAGGACACGGGTTAGTGCTCTGCCTAACGGTAGGGCAAGGTGTACTGGTCGGGGACGGGCAAATGCTAGGCTTCGGACTAGAGTGAGCACTGGGCGTTGGTCTAGGGCCCGAGCTAGGGCTTGTGGGAGCGGTAGGCGTAGCGCTGGGGTAGGCATAGGGCAAGAAGTGGGTTCGGGGTAAACCTAGGAGTAGGCCTAGAGCCAGGAGTTGGAGCTGTGGCTAGGGGTAGGGATGGGTGTGGGCCTATGGTTAGGGGTAGCTGTAGGGCCAGGGGTAGGGGTAGGACTAGAGGTAGTGCTAGGCGTAGGCCTAGAGCGAGGGGGAGTGCTCGGGGTAGGATTAGGTGAAGGGCTAGTGGTTGGCAGAGGCCCACGGGCAGTGTTAGTGTTAGGGCTCATGTTAGGCCTAGGATTAGTGGTAGTGGTAGGGGTTGGCCGATGGTTAGGGGTAGGTATCATGGGAAAACTCTGGTTAGTCCTAGGACTCGGAACAGGTGTAGGGCTGGTTTCAGGTGTGGCTAAGGGTGGGTCCAGGATGATTTCGTGGGACACAGGTTAGTGTAATGGCTAACAGTAGGGCAAGGTGTACTGGTCGGCGACGGGCAAGTGCTACGCCTCGGACTAGAAGGAGCACTGGGCGTTGGTCTAGGGCCCTAGCTAGTGCTAGTGGCAGCGGTAGGCGTAGCGCTGGGGTAGGCATAGGGCAAGAAGTGGGTGTCGGGGTAAACCTAGGAGTAGGCCTAGGGCCAGGAGTTGGAGCTGTGGCTAGGGGTTAAGGATGGGGGTGGGCCTATGGTTAGGGGTAGCTGTAGGGCCAGGGGTAGGGTTAGGACTAGAGGTAGAGCTAGGCGTAGGCCTAGGGCGAGAGGGAGTACTCGGGGTAGGGTTAGGTGAAAGGCTAGTGGTTGGCACAGGCCCACGGGCAGTGTTAGTGTTAGGGCTCATGTTAGGCATAGTGTTAGTGGTAGTGGTGGGGATGGCCGAGGGCTAGGGGTAGGTGTCACGGGAGGGCTCCGGGTAGTCCTAGGACTCGGAACGGATGTAGGGCTGGATTAGGGTGTGGCTAATAGTGGGTCCAGGGTGATTTCGTAGGACACGGGTTAGTGCTCTGGCTATCGGTAGGGCAAGGTGTACCGGTTGGCGACGGGCAAGTGCTAGGCTTCGGACTAGAGTGAGCACTGGGCGTTGGTCTAGGGCCCGAGGTACGGCTAGTGGGAGCGGTAGGCGTAGCGCTGGGGTAGGCAAAGGGCAAGGGGTGGGTGTCGGGGTAAACCTCGGAGTAGGCCTAGGACCAGGAGTGGGAGATGTGGCTAGGGGTAGGGATGGGGGTGGGCCTATGGGTAGGGGGAGCTGTAGAGCCAGGGGTAGGGGTAGGACAAGAGGTAGTGCTGGTCGTAGGCCTAAAGCGAGGGGTAGTGCTCGGGGTAGGTTTAAGTGAAGGGCTAGAGGTTCGCAGAGGCCGACGGGCAATGTTAGGGTTTGGGGTCATGTTAGGCCTAGGACTAGTGGTAGTGGTAGGGGTTGGCCGAGGGCTAGGGGTAGGTGTCACAGAAGGGCTCCGTGTAGACCTAGGACACGGAACGAGTGTAGGTCTGGATTAGGGTGTGGTAAGTGTGGGTCCAGGGTGATTTCATAAAACATGGGTTAGTGCTCTGGCTAACAGTAGGGCAAGGTGTACTGGTCGGCGTCATGCAAGTGGTAAGCCTCGGACTAGAGGGAGCACTGGGCGTTGGTCTAGAACCCGAGGTAGGGCTAGTGGGAGCGGTAGGCGTAGCGCTGAAGTAGGCAGAAAGCAAGGGGTGGGTGTCGGGGTAAACCTCGGAGTAGGCCTAGTACCAGGAGTGGGAGCTGTGGCTAGGGGTAGGGATGGGGGTGGGCCTATGGGTAGGGGGGGCTGTAGGACCAGGGGTAGGGTTAGGACCAGAGGTAGTGCTAGGCCTAGTCCTAGGGCGAGGGCTAGTGCTCGGGGTAACCTGAATTTAACACTAACCCTAACCCTAACCCTAACACTAACCCTAACTCTAATCCCTAACCCTAACCCTAACCCTAACCCTAACCCTAAACCTAACACCAACCCCAACCCTAACCCTAACCCTAACCCTAATTCTAACCCTAACCCTAACCATACACCTAACCCTAACCCTAACACCAACCCCAACCCTAACCTTAACCCTAACCCTAACCCTAACCCAAACCCTAACCCTAACACCAACCCTAACCCTAACCCTAACCCTAAACCCTAAACCTAACCCTAACCCTAACCCTAACCCTAATCCTAAACCTAACACCAACCCTAACCCTAACCCTAACCCTAACCCTAACCCTAACACCAACCCTAACCCTAACCCTAACCCTAACCCTAACCCTATACTTAACACCAACCCTAAGCCTAACCCTAACCCGAACCCTAACACCAACCCTAACCCTAACCCTAACCCTAACCCTAACCCTAACCCTAACACCAACTCTAACCCTAACCCTAACCCTAACCCTAAAACCAACCCTAACCCTAATCCTAACCCTAACCCTAAACTAACCCTAACACTAACCCTAACCCTAACCCTAACCCTAACACCAACCCTAACCCTAACCCTAACCCTAACCCTAAACCTATACCTAACACCAACCCTAACCCTAACCCTAACCCTAACACCAACCCTAACCCTAACACTAACTTTAACCCTAACCCTAACCCTAACCCTAACACCAACCCTAACCCTAACCCTAACCCTAACCCTAAACCCTAATGCTAACCCTAACCCTAACCCTAACCCTAACCCTAACCCTAACCCTAACAAGGGCAAGGTGTACTGGTCAGCGACGGGCAAGTTCTAGGCCTCGGACTAGAGGGAGCCATGGGCGTTGGTCTAGGGCCCGAGCTAGGGCTAGTGAGAGCATTAGGCGTAGCGCTGGGGTAGGCATAGGGCAAGGGGTGGGTGTCGAGGTAAACCTCGGAGTACGCCTAGGGCCAGGAGTGGGAGCTCTGGCTAGTGGTAGGGTTGGGGGTGGGCCTATGGGTAGGGGTAGCTGTAGGGCCAGGGGTAGGTGTAGGATTGGATGTAGTGCTAGGCGTAGGCCTAGGGCGAGGGGGAGTGCTCGGGGTAGGGTTAGGTGAAGTGCTAGTGGTTGGCAGAGGCCCTGGGCAGTGTTAGTATTAGGGCTCATGTTAGGCCTAGCATTAGGTGTAGTGGTAGGGGTTTGCCGAGGGCTAAAGGTAGGTGTCACGGGAAAACTCCGGTTAGTCCTAGGACTCGGAACAGGTGTAGGGCTGGATTCGGGTGTGGCTAAGGGTGGGTCCAGGGTGATTTTGTGGGACACAGGTTAGTGTTCTGGCTAACGGTAGGGCAAGGTGTACTGGTCGGCGAAGGGCAAGTGCTAGGCCTCGGACTAGAATGAGCACTGGGCGTTGGTCTAGGGCCTGAGCTAGGGCTAGTGGGAGCGGTAGGCATATTGCTGGGGTAGGCATAGGGCAAGAGGTGGGTGTCGGGGTAAACCTAGGAGTAGGCCTAGGGCCAGGAGTTGGAGCTGGGGCTAGGGCTAGGGATGGGGTTGGGCCTATGGGTAGAAGTAGCTGTAGGGCCAGGGGTAGGGGTAGGATTGCAGGTAGTGCTAGGCGTAGGCCTAGGGCGTGGTGGAGTGCTCTGGGTAGGGTTAGGTGAAGGGCTAGTGGTTGGCAGAAGCCTACGGGCAGTGTTAGTGTTAGGGTTTATGTTAGGCCTAGGATTAGTGGTAGTGGTAGGGGTTGGCCGAGGGCTAGGGGTAGGTTTCACGGGAGGGCTCCGTTTAGTCCTAGGACTTGAAACAGGTGTAGGGCTGGATTCGGGTGTGGCTAAGGGTGGGTCCAAGGTGATTCCGTAGGACACGGGTTAGTCCTCTGGCTAACGGTAGGGCAAAGTGTACTGGTCGACGACGGGCAAGTGCTAGGCCTCGGACTAGAGTGAGCACTGGGCGTTGGTCTAGTGCTCGAGCTAGGGCTAGTGAGAGCGGTAGGCGTAGCGCTGGGGTAGGCATAGGGCAAGAGGTGGGTGTCGGTGTAAACCTAGGAGTAGGCCTAGGGCCAGGAGTTGGAGCTGTGGCTAGGGGTAGGGATGGGGGTGGTCTTATGTGTAGGGATAGCTGTAGGACCAGGGGTAGGGGTAGGACTAGAGGTAGTGCTAGGCGTAGGCCTAGGGCGAGGGGTAGTGCTCGGGGTAGGATTAGGTGAAGGGCTAGTGGTTGGCAGAGGCTCACGGGCAGTGTTAGTGTTATGGCTCATGTTAGGCCTAGGACTAATGGTAGTGGTAGGGGTTGGCCGAGGGCTAGGTGTAGGTGTCACGGGAGGGCTCCGTTTAGTCCTAGGACTCGGAACAGAAGTAGGGCTGGATTCGGGTGTGGCTAAGCGTGGGTCCAGGGTGATTCCGTAGGACACGGGTTAGTGCTCTGGCTAACGGTAGGGCAAGGTTTAATGGTCGGGAACTGGCAAATGCTAGGACTCGGACTAGAGTGAGCACTGGGCGTTGGTCTAGGGCCGAGCTAGGGCTACTGGGAGCGGTAGGTGTAGCGCTGGGGTAGGCATATGGCAAGAGGTGGGTGTCGGTGTAAACTTAGGAGTAGGCCTAGGGCCAGGAGTTGGAGCTGTGGCTAGGGGTAGGGATGGGGGTGGGCCTATGGTTAGTTGTAGCTGTAGGGCCAGGTGTAGGGGTAGGACTAGGGTGATGTAGGACACGGGTTAGTGCTCTGGCTATCGGTAGGCAAGGTGTACTGGTCGGCGACGGGCAAGTGATAGGCTTCGGACTAGAGTGAGCACTGGGCGTTGGTCTAGGGCCCGAGGTAGGGCTAGTGGGAGCGGTAGGCATAGCGCTGGGGTAGGCAAAGGGCAAGGGGTGGGTGTCGGGGTAAACCACGGAGTAGGCCTAGGACCAGGAGTGGGAGCTGTGGCTAGGGATAGGGATGACGGTGGGCCTATGGGTAGGGGGAGCTGTAGGGCCAGGGGTAGGGGTAGGACCAGAGGTAGTGCTAGGCGTAGGCCTAGGGCGAGGGGTATTGCTCGGGGTAACCTAACCGTAAACCTAACCCTAATCCTAACACTAACCCTAACCCTAACACCAACCCTAACCCTAACCCTAACCCTAACCCTAAACCTAACACCAACCCTAACCCTAACCCAAACCCTAACCCTAACACCAACCCTAACCCTAACCCTAAGCCTAACCCCTAACCCTAACCCTAACCCTAACCTAATCCTAACCCTAACCCTAACACTAACCCTAACCCTAATTCTAAACCTAACCTTAACCATAACCCTAACCCTAACCCTAACCCTAACACCAACCCTAACCCTAACCCTAACACTAACCCTAACCTAACCCCTAACCCTAACACTAACCATAACCCTAACCCTAACCCTAACCTAACCCTAACCCTAACATCAATCCTAACCCTAAACCTAACCCTAACCCTAACCCTAACCCTAAACCTAACACAAACCCTAACCCTAACCCTAACCCTAACCCAAATAAGGGCAAGGTGTACTGGTCAGCGACGGGCAAGTTCTAGGCCTCGGACTAAAGGGAGCCATGCGCGTTGGTGTAGAGCCTGAGCTAGGGCTAGTGGGAATAGTAAGCGTAGCGTTGGGGTAGGCATAGGGCAAGGGGTGGGTGTCGAGGTAAACGTCAGAGTAGGCCTAGGGCCAGGAGTGGGAGCTGTGGCTAGGGGTAGGGATGGGGGTGGGCCTATGGGTAGGGGGAGCTGTAGGGCCAGGGGTAGGAGTAGGACCTGAGGTAGTGTTAGGCGTAAGCCTAGGGCGAGGCGTAGTGCTCGGGGTAACCTAACCCTAACCCTAACCCTAACCCTAACCCTAACATCAACCCTAACCGTAACCCTAACACTAAACCTAACCTAACCCCTAACTTTAACCCTAAACCTAAACCTAACCCTAAACCTAACACCAACCCTAACCCTAACCCTAACCCTAACCTTAACACCAACCCTAACCCTAACCCTAACCCTAACCCCTAACCCTAACCCTAACCCTAACCCTAACCCTAACCTAACCCTAACCCTAACACCAACCCTAACCCTAACCCTGACCCTAACCCTAATTCTAACCCTAACCCTAATTCTAACCCTAACCCTAACCCTAAATTTAATCCTAACCCTAACACCAACCCTAACCCTAACCCTAACCCTAACCCTAACCCCAACCCTAACCTAACCCTAACCCTAACACCAACCCTAACCCTAACCCTAACCCTAAACCTAATTGTAACCGTAACCCTATCTCTAACCCTAACCCTAACACTAACCCTAACTCTAAACCTAACACCAACCCTAACCCTAACCCTAAACCTAACCCTAACCCTAACCCAAATAAGGGCAAGGTGTACTGGTCTGTGACGGGCAAGTTCTAGGCCTCGGACTAGAGGGAGCCATGCGCGTTGGTCTAGAGCCCGAGCTAGGGCTAGTGGGAGTACTAGGCGTAGCGCTGGGGTAGGCATAGGGCAAGGGGTGGGTGTCCAGGTAAACCTCGGAGTAGGCCTAGGGCCAGGAGTGGGAGCTGTGGCTAGGGGTAGGGATGGGGGTGGGCCTATGGGTAGGGGGAGCTGTAGGGCCAGGGGTAGGAGTAGGACCAGAGGTAGTGTTAGGCGTAAGCCTAGGGCGAGGCGTAGTGCTCGGGGTAGGGTTAGGTGAAGGGCTAGTGGTGGGCAGAGGCCCACGGGCAGTGTTAGGGTTAGGGCTCATGTTAAGCCTAGGACTAGTGGTAGTGGTGGGGATGGCCGAGGGCTAGGAGTAGGTGTCACGGGAGGGCTCCGGGTAGTCCTAGGACTCGGAACGGATGTAGGGCTGGATTAGGGTGTGGCTAATAGTGGGTCCAGGGTGATTTCGTAGGACACGGGTTAGTGCTCTGGCTATCGGTAGGGCAAGGTGTACCGGTTGGCGACGGGCAAGTGCTAGGCTTCGGACTAGAGTGAGCACTGGGCGTTGGTCTAGGGCCCGAGGTAGGGCTAGTGGGAGCGGTAGGCGTAGCGCTGGGGTAGGCAAAGGGCAAGGGGTGGGTGTCGGGGTAAACCTCGGAGTAGGCCTAGGACCAGGAGTGGGAGCTGTGGCTAGGGGTAGGGATGGGGGTGGGCCTATGGGTAGGGGGATCTGTAGAGCCAGGGGTAGGGGTAGGACAAGAGGTAGTGCTGGTCGTAGGCCTAAAGCGAGGGGTAGTGCTCGGGGTAGGTTTAAGTGAAGGGCTAGAGGTTGGCAGAGGCCGACGGGCAATGTTAGGGTTTGGGGTCATGTTAGGCCTAAGACTAGTGGTAGTGGTAGGGGTTGGCCGAGGGCTAGGGGTAGGTGTCACAGAAGGGCTCCGTGTAGACCTAGGACACGGAACGAGTGTAGGGCTGGATTAGGGTGTGGTAAGTGTGGGTCCAGGTTGATTTCATAAAACACGGGTTAGTGCTCTGGCTAACAGTAGGGCAAGGTGTACTGGTCGGCGTCATGCAAGTGGTAAGCCTCGGACTAGAGGGAGCACTGGGCGTTGGTCTAGAACCCGAGGTAGGGCTAATGGGAGCGGTAGGCGTAGCGCTGAAGTAGGCAAAGGGCAAGGGGTGGGTGTCGGGGTAAACCTCGGAGTAGGCCTAGGACCAGGAGTGGGAGCTGTGGCTAGGGGTAGGGATGGGGGTGGGCCTATGGGTAGGGGGGGCTGTAGGGCCAGGGGTAGGGTTAGGACCAGAGGTAGTGCTAGGCGTAGTCCTAGGGCGAGGGCTAGTGCTCGGGGTAACCTGAATTTAACCCTAACCCTAACCCTAACCCTAACACTAACCCTAACTCTAATCCCTAACCCTAACCCTAACCCTAACCCTAACCCTAAACCTAACACCAACTCCAACCCTAACCCTAACCCTAACCCTAATTCTAACCCTAACCCTAACCATACACCTAACCCTAACCCTAACACCAACCCCAACCCTAACCCTAACCCTAACCCTAACCCTAACCCAAACCCTAACCCTAACACCAACCCTAACCCTAACCCTAACCGTAAACCCTAACCCTAACCCTAACCCTAACCCTAACCCTAATCCTAAACCTAACACCAACCCTAACCCTAACCCTAAACCTAACCCTAACCCTAACACCAACCCTAACCCTAACCCTAACCCTAACCCTAACCCTATACCTAACACCAACCCTAAGCCTAACCCTAACCCGAACCCTAACACCAACCCTAACCCTAACCCTAACCCTAACCCTAACACCAACTCTAACCCTAACCCTAACCCTAACCCTAAAACCAACCCTAACCCTAATCCTAATCCTAACCCTAAACTAACCCTAACACTAACCCTAACCCTAACCCTAACCCTAACACCAACCCTAACCCTAACCCTAACCCTAACCCTAACCCTATACCTAACACCAACCCTAACCCTAACCCTAACCCTAACACCAACACTAACCCTAACCCTAACCCTAACCCTAACCCTAACACCAACCCGAACCCTAACCCTAACCTTAACCCTAACCCTAAACCTAACACCAACCCTAACCCTAACCCTAACCCTAACCCTAACACCAACCCTAACCCTAACCCTAACCCTAAACCCTAATGCTAACCCTAACCCTAACCCTAACCCTAACCCTAACCCTAACCCTAACAAGGGCAAGGTGTACTGGTCAGCGACGGGCAAGTTCTAGGCCTCGGACTAGAGGGAGCCATGGGCGTTGGTCTAGGGCCCGAGCTAGGGCTAGTGAGAGCATTAGGCGTAGCGCTGGGGTAGGCATAGGGCAAGGGGTGGGTGTCGAGGTAAACCTCGGAGTACGCCTAGGGCCAGGAGTGGGAGCTGTGGCTAGTGGTAGGGTTGGGGGTGGGCCTATGGGTAGGGGGAGCTGTAGGGCCAGGGGTAGTTGTAGGACCAGAGGTAGTGCTAGGCGTAGGTCTAGGGCGAGGGGTAGTGCTCGGGGTAGGGTTAGTTGAAGGGCTAGTGTTTGGCAGAGGCCCACGGGCAGTGTTAGGGTTTGGGCTCATGTTAAGCCTAGGACTAGTGGTAGTGGTAGGGGTTGGCCGAGGACTAGGGGTAGGTGTCACGAAATGGCTCCGGGTAGTCCTAGGACTCGGAACAGGTGTAGGGCTGTATTAGGGTGTGGTAAGATGGGTCCAGGGTGATTTCGTAGGACACGGGTTAGTGCTATGGCTAAAGGTAGGGCAAGGTGTACTGGTCGGCGTCGGGAAAGTGGTAGGCCTCGGACTAGAGTGAGCACTGGGCGTTGGTCTAGGGCCCGAGGTAGGGCTAGTGGGAGCGGTAGGCATAGCGCTGGGGTAGGCAAAGGGCAAGTGGTGGGTGTCGTGGTAAACCACGGAGTAGGCCTAGGACCAGGAGTGGGAGCTGTGGCTAGGGATAGGGATGGCGGTGGGCCTATGGGTAGGGGGAGCTGTAGGGCCCGGCGTAGGGGTAGGACCAGAGGTAGTGCTAGGCGTAGGCCTAGGGCGAGGGGTAGTGCTCGGCGTAACCTAACCGTAAACCTAACCCTAATCCTAACACTAACCCTAACCCTAACACCAACCCTAACCCTAACCCTAACCCTAACCCTAAACCTAACACCAAACCTAACCCTAACCCAAACCCTAACCCTAACACCAACCCTAACCCTAACCCTAACCCTAACCCTAAACCTATACCTAACACCAACCCTAACCCTAACCCTAACCCTAACACCAACCCTAACCCTAACCCTAACTTTAACCCTAACCCTAACCCTAACCCTAACACCAACCCTAACCCTAACCCTAACCCTAACCCTAACCCTAAACCTAACACCAACCCTAACCCTAACCCTAACCCTAACCCTAACCCTAACACCAACCCTAACCCTAACCCTAACCCTAAACCCTAATGCTAACCCTAACCCTAACCCTAACCCTAACCCTAACCCTAACCCTAACAAGGGCAAGGTGTACTGGTCAGCGACGGGCAAGTTCTAGGCCTCGGACTAGAGGGAGCCATGGGCGTTGGTCTAGGGCCCGAGCTAGGGCTAGTGAGAGCATTAGGCGTAGCGCTGGGGTAGGCATAGGGCAAGGGGTGGGTGTCGAGGTAAACCTCGGAGTACGCCTAGGGCCAGGAGTGGGAGCTGTGGCTAGTGGTAGGGTTGGGGGTGGGCCTATGGGTAGGGGTAGCTGTAGGGCCAGTGGTAGGTGTAGGATTGGAGGTAGTGCTAGGCGTAGGCCTAGGGCGAGGGGGAGTGCTCGGGGTAGGGTTAGGTGAAGTGCTAGTGGTTGGCAGAGGCCCTGGGCAGTGTTAGTATTAGGGCTCATGTTAGGCCTAGTATTAGGTGTAGTGGTAGGGGTTTGCCGAGGGCTAAAGGTAGGTGTCACGGGAAAACTCCGGTTAGTCCTAGGACTCGGAACAGGTGTAGGGCTGGATTCGGGTGTGGCTAAGGGTGGGTTCAGGGTGATTTTGTGGGACACAGGTTAGTGTTCTGGCTAACGGTAGGGCAAGGTGTACTGGTCGGCGAAGGGCAAGTGCTAGGCCTCGGACTAGAATGAGCACTGGGCGTTGGTCTAGGGCATGAGCTAGGGCTAGTGGAAGCGGTAGGCATATTGCTGGGGTAGGCATAGGGCAAGAGGTGGGTGTCGGGGTAAACCTAGGAGTAGGCCTAGGGCCAGGAGTTGGAGCTGGGGCTAGGGCTAGGGATGGGGGTGGGCCTATGGATAGAAGTAGCTGTAGGGCCAGGGGTAGGGGTAGGATTGCAGGTAGTGCTAGGCGTAGGCCTAGGGCGTGGTGGAGTGCTCTGGGTAGGGTTAGGTGAAGGGCTAGTGGTTGGCAGAGGCCTACGGGCAGTGTTAGTGTTAGGGTTTATGTTAGGCCTAGGATTAGTGGTAGTGGTAGGGGTTGGCCCAGGGCTAGGGGTAGGTTTCACGGGAGGGCTCCGTTTAGTCCTAGGACTTGAAACAGGTGTAGGGCTGGATTCGGGTGTGGCTAAGGGTGGGTCCAAGGTGATTCCGTAGGACACGGGTTAGTCCTCTGGCTAACGGTAGGGCAAAGTGTACTGGTCGACGACGGGCAAGTGCTAGGCCTCGGACTAGAGTGAGCACTGGGCGTTGGTCTAGTGCTCGAGCTAGGGCTAGTGAGAGCGGTAGGCGTAGCGCTGGGGTAGGCATAGGGCAAGAGGTGGGTGTCGGTGTAAACCTAGGAGTAGGCCTAGGGCCAGGAGTTGGAGCTGTGGCTAGGGGTAGGGATGGGGGTGGTCTTATGTGTAGGGATAGCTGTAGGACCAGGGGTAGGGGTAGGACTAGAGGTAGTGCTAGGCGTAGGCCTAGGGCGAGGGGTAGTGCTCGGGGTAGGATTAGGTGAAGGGCTAGTGGTTGGCAGAGGCTCACGGGCAGTGTTAGTGTTATGGCTCATGTTAGGCCTAGGACTAATGGTAGCGGTAGGGGTTGGCCGAGGGCTAGGTGTAGGTGTCACGGGAGGGCTCCGTTTAGTCCTAGGACTCGGAACAGAAGTAGGGCTGGATTCGGGTGTGGCTAAGCGTGGGTCCAGGGTGATTCCGTAGGACACGGGTTAGTGCTCTGGCTAACGGTAGGGCAAGGTTTAATGGTCGGGAACTGGCAAATGCTAGGACTCGGACTAGAGTGAGCACTGGGCGTTGGTCTAGGGCCGAGCTAGGGCTACTGGGAGCGGTAGGTGTAGCGCTGGGGTAGGCATATGGCAAGAGGTGGGTGTCGGTGTAAACTTAGGAGTAGGCCTAGGGCCAGGAGTTGGAGCTGTGGCTAGGGGTAGGGATGGGGGTGGGCCTATGGTTAGTTGTAGCTGTAGGGCCAGGGGTAGGGGTAAAACTAGGGTGATGTAGGACACGGGTTAGTGCTCTGGCTATCGGTAGGCAAGGTGTACTGGTCGGCGACGGGCAAGTGATAGGCTTCGGACTAGAGTGAGCACTGGGCGTTGGTCTCGGGCCCGAGGTAGGGCTAGTGGGAGCGGTAGGCATAGCGCTGGGGAAGGCAAAGGGCAAGGGGTGGGTGTCGGGGTAAACCACGGAGTAGGCCTAGGACCAGGAGTGGGAGCTGTGGCTAGGGATAGGGATGACGGTGGGCCTATGGGTAGGGGGAGCTGTAGGGCCAGGGGTAGGGGTAGGACCAGAGGTAGTGCTAGGCGTAGGCCTAGGGCGAGGGGTAGTGCTCGAGGTAACCTAACCGTAAGCCTAACCCTAATCCTAACACTAACCCTAACCCTAACACCAACCCTAACCCTAACCCTAACCCTAACCCTAAACCTAACACCAACCCTAACCCTAACCCAAACCCTAACCCTAACACCAACCCTAACCCTAACCCTAAGCCTAACCCCTAACCCTAACCCTAACCCTAACCTAATCCTAACCCTAACCCTAACACTAACCCTAACCCTAATTCTAAACCTAACCTTAACCATAACCCTAACCCTAACCCTAACCCTAACACCAACCCTAACCCTAACCCTAACACTAACCCTAACCTAACCCCTAACCCTAACACTAACCATAACCCTAACCCTAACCCTAACCTAACCCTAACCCTAACATCAATCCTAACCCTAAACCTAACCCTAACCCTAACCCTAACCCTAAACCTAACACAAACCCTAACCCTAACCCTAACCCTAACCCAAATAAGGGCAAGGTGTACTGGTCAGCGACGGGCAAGTTCTAGGCCTCGGACTAAAGGGAGCCATGCGCGTTGGTGTAGAGCCTGTGCTAGGGCTAGTGGGAATAGTAAGCGTAGCGTTGGGGTAGGCATAGGGCAAGGGGTGGGTGTCGAGGTAAACCTCAGAGTAGGCCTAGGGCCAGGAGTGGGAGCTGTGGTTAGGGGTAGGGATGGGGGTGGGCCTATGGGTAGGGGGAGCTGTAGGGCCAGGGGTAGGAGTAGGACCTGAGGTAGTGTTAGGCGTAAGCCTAGGGCGAGGCGTAGTGCTCGGGGTAACCTAACCCTAACCCTAACCCTAACCCTAACCCTAACATCAACCCTAACCGTAACCCTAACACTAACCCTAACCTAACCCCTAACTTTAACCCTAAACCTAAACCTAACCCTAAACCTAACACCAACCCTAACCCTAACCCTAACCCTAACCTTAACACCAACCCTAACCCTAACCCTAACCCTAACCTTAACACCAACCCTAACCCTAACCCTAACCCTAACACTAACCCTAACTCTAATCCCTAAACCTAACCCTAACCCTAACCCTAACCCTAAACCTAACACCAACTCCAACCCTAACCCTAACCCTAACCCTAATTCTAACCCTAACCCTAACCATACACCTAACCCTAACCCTAACACCAACCCCAACCCTAACCCTAACCCTAACCCTAACCCAAACCCTAACCCTAACACCAACCCTAACCCTAACCCTAACCCTAAACCCTAACCCTAACCCTAACCCTAACCCTAACCCTAATCCTAAACCTAACACCAACCCTAACCCTAACCCTAACCCTAACCCTAACCCTAACCCTAACACCAACCCTAACCCTAACCCTAACCCTATACCTAACACCAACCCTAAGCCTAACCCTAACCCGAACCCTAACACCAACCCTAACCCTAACCCTAACCCTAACCCTAACCCTAACACCAACTCTAACCCTAACCCTAACCCTAACCCTAAAACCAACCCTAACCCTAATCCTAACCCTAACCCTAAACTAACCCTAACACTAACCCTAACCCTAACCCTAACCCTAACACCAACCCTAACCCTAACCCTAACCCTAACCCTATACCTAACACCAACCCTAACCCTAACCCTAACCCTAACACCAACACTAACCCTAACCCTAACCCTAACCCTAACCCTAACCCTAACACCAACCCTAACCCTAACCCTAACCTTAACCCTAACCCTAAACCTAACACCAACCCTAACCCTAACCCTAACCCTAACCCTAACACCAACCCTAACCCTAACCCTGACCCTAACCCTAATTCTAACCCTAACCCTAATTCTAACCCTAACCCTAACCCTAAATTTAATCCTAACCCTAACACCAACCCTAACCCTAACCCTAACCCTAACCCTAACCCTAACCCTAACCCTAACCTAACCCTAACCCTAACACCAACCTTAACCCTAACCCTAACCCTAAAGCTAATTGTAACCGTAACCCTATCTCTAACCCTAACCCTAACACTAACCCTAACTCTAAACCTAACACCAACCCTAACCCTAACCCTAACCCTAACCCTAACCCTAACCCAAATAAGGGCAAGGTGTACTGGTCTGTGACGGGCAAGTTCTAGGCCTCGGACTAGAATGAGCACTGGGCGTTGGTCCAGGGCCTGAGCTAGGGCTAGTGGGAGCGGTAGGCATATTGCTGGGGTAGGCATAGGGCAAGAGGTGGGTGTCGGGGTAAACCTAGGAGTAGGCCTAGGGCCAGGAGTTGGAGCTGGGGCTAGGGCTAGGGATGGGGGTGGGCCTATGGGTAGAAGTAGCTGTAGGGCCAGGGGTAGGGGTAGGATTGCAGGTAGTGCTAGGCGTAGGCCTAGGGCGAGGTGGAGTGCTCTGGGTAGAGTTAGGTGAAGGGCTAGTGGTTGGCAGAGGCCTACGGGCAGTGTTAGTGTTAGGGTTTATGTTAGGCCTAGGATTAGTGGTAGTGGTAGGGGTTGGCCGAGGGCTAGGGGTAGGTTTCACGGGAGGGCTCCGTTTAGTCCTAGGACTTGAAACAGGTGTAGGGCTGGATACGGGTGTGGCTAAGGGTGGGTCCAAGGTGATTCCGTAGGACACGGGTTAGTCCTCTGGCTAACGGTAGGGCAAAGTGTACTGGTCGACGATGGGCAAGTGCTAGGCCTCGGACTAGAGTGAGCACTTGGCGTTGGTCTAGTGCTCGAGCTAGGGCTAGTGAGAGCGGTAGGCGTAGCGCTGGGGTAGGCATAGGGCAAGAGGTGGGTGTCGGTGTAAACCTAGGAGTAGGCCTAGGGCCAGGAGTTGGAGCTGTGGCTAGGGGTAGGGATGGGGGTGGTCTTATGTGTAGGGATAGCTGTAGGACCAGGGGTAGGGGTAGGACTAGAGGTAGTGCTAGGCGTAGGCCTAGGGCGAGGGGTAGTGCTCGGGGTAGGATTAGGTGAAGGGCTAGTGGTTGGCAGAGGCTCACGGGCAGTGTTAGTGTTATGGCTCATGTTAGGCCTAGGACTAATGGTAGTGGTAGGGGTTGGCCGAGGGCTAGGTGTAGGTGTCACGGGAGGGCTCCGTTTAGTCCTAGGACTCGGAACAGAAGTAGGGCTGGATTCGGGTGTGGCTAAGGGTGGGTCCAGGGTGATTCCGTAGGACACGGGTTAGTGCTCTGGCTAACGGTAGGGCAAGGTGTAATGGTCGGGAACTGGCAAATGCTAGGACTCGGACTAGCGTGAGCACTGGGCGTTGGTCTAGGGCCGAGCTAGGGCTACTGGGAGCGGTAGGTGTAGCGCTGGGGTAGGCATATGGCAAGAGGTGGGTGTCGGTGTAAACTTAGGAGTAGGCCTAGGGCCAGGAGTTGGAGCTGTGGCTAGGGGTAGGGATGGGGGTGGGCCTATGGTTAGTTGTAGCTGTAGGGCCAGGGGTAGGGGTAGGACTAGGGTGATTTCGTAGGACACGGGTTAGTGCTCTGGCTATCGGTAGGCAAGGTGTACTGGTCGGCGACGGGCAAGTGATAGGCTTCGGACTAGAGTGAGCACTGGGCGTTGGTCTAGGGCCCGAGGTAGGGCTAGTGGGAGCGGTAGGCATAGCGCTGGGGTAGGCAAAGGGCAAGGGGTGGGTGTCGGGGTAAACCACGGAGTAGGCCTAGGACCAGGACTGGGAGCTGTGGCTAGGGATAGGGATGACGGTGGGCCTATGGGTAGGGGGAGCTGTAGGGCCAGGGGTAGGGGTAGGACCAGAGGTAGTGCTAGGCGTAGGCCTAGGGCGAGGGGTAGTGCTCGGGGTAACCTAACCGTAAGCCTAACCCTAATCCTAACACTAACCCTAACCCTAACACCAACCCTAACCCTAACCCTAACCCTAACCCTAAACCTAACACCAACCCTAACCCTAACCCAAACCCTAACCCTAACACCAACCCTAACCCTAACCCTAAGCCTAACCCCTAACCCTAACCCTAACCCTAACCTAATCCTAACCCTAACCCTAACACTAACCCTAACCCTAATTCTAAACCTAACCTTAACCATAACCCTAACCCTAACCCTAACCCTAACACCAACCCTAACCCTAACCCTAACACTAACCCTAACCTAACCCCTAACCCTAACACTAACCATAACCCTAACCCTAACCCTAACCTAACCCTAACCCTAACATCAATCCTAACCCTAAACCTAACCCTAACCCTAACCCTAACCCTAAACCTAACACAAACCCTAACCCTAACCCTAACCCTAACCCAAATAAGGGCAAGGTGTACTGGTCAGCGACGGGCAAGTTCTAGGCCTCGGACTAAAGGGAGCCATGCGCGTTGGTGTAGAGCCTGTGCTAGGGCTAGTGGGAATAGTAAGCGTAGCGTTGGGGTAGGCATAGGGCAAGGGGTGGGAGTCGAGGTAAACCTCAGAGTAGGCCTAGGGCCAGGAGTGGGAACTGTGGTTAGGGGTAGGGATGGGGGTGGGCCTATGGGTAGGGGGAGCTGTAGGGCCAGGGGTAGGAGTAGGACCTGAGGTAGTGTTAGGCGTAAGCCTAGGGCGAGGCGTAGTGCTCGGGGTAACCTAACCCTAACCCTAACCCTAACCCTAACCCTAACATCAACCCTAACCGTAACCCTAACACTAACCCTAACCTAACCCCTAACTTTAACCCTAAACCTAAACCTAACCCTAAACCTAACACCAACCCTAACCCTAACCCTAACCCTAACCTTAACACCAACCCTAACCCTAACCCTAACCCTAACCTTAACACCAACCCTAACCCTAACCCTAACCCTAACACTAACCCTAACTCTAATCCCTAAACCTAACCCTAACCCTAACCCTAACCCTAAACCTAACACCAACTCCAACCCTAACCCTAACCCTAACCCTAATTCTAACCCTAACCCTAACCATACACCTAACCCTAACCCTAACACCAACCCCAACCCTAACCCTAACCCTAACCCTAACCCTAACCCAAACCCTAACCCTAACACCAACCCTAACCCTAACCCTAACCCTAAACCCTAACCCTAACCCTAACCCTAACCCTAACCCTAATCCTAAACCTAACACCAACCCTAACCCTAACCCTAACCCTAACCCTAACCCTAACCCTAACACCAACCCTAACCCTAACCCTAACCCTAACCCTATACCTAACACCAACCCTAAGCCTAACCCTAACCCGAACCCTAACACCAACCCTAACCCTAACCCTAACCCTAACCCTAACCCTAACACCAACTCTAACCCTAACCCTAACCCTAACCCTAAAACCAACCCTAACCCTAATCCTAACCCTAACCCTAAACTAACCCTAACACTAACCCTAACCCTAACCCTAACCCTAACACCAACCCTAACCCTAACCCTAACCCTAACCCTAACCCTATACCTAACACCAACCCTAACCCTAACCCTAACCCTAACACCAACACTAACCCTAACCCTAACCCTAACCCTAACCCTAACCCTAACACCAACCCTAACCCTAACCCTAACCTTAACCCTAACCCTAAACCTAACACCAACCTTAACCCTAACCCTAACCCTAACCCTAACACCAACCCTAACCCTAACCCTGACCCTAACCCTAATTCTAACCCTAACCCTAATTCTAACCCTAACCCTAACCCTAAATTTAATCCTAACCCTAACACCAACCCTAACCCTAACCCTAACCCTAACCCTAACCCTAACCCTAACCCTAACCTAACCCTAACCCTAACACCAACCTTAACCCTAACCCTAACCCTAAAGCTAATTGTAACCGTAACCCTATCTCTAACCCTAACCCTAACACTAACCCTAACTCTAAACCTAACACCAACCCTAACCCTAACCCTAACCCTAACCCTAACCCTAACCCAAATAAGGGCAAGGTGTACTGGTCTGTGACGGGCAAGTTCTAGGCCTCGGACTAGAATGAGCACTGGGCGTTGGTCCAGGGCCTGAGCTAGGGCTAGTGGGAGCGGTAGGCATATTGCTGGGGTAGGCATAGGGCAAGAGGTGGGTGTCGGGGTAAACCTAGGAGTAGGCCTAGGGCCAGGAGTTGGAGCTGGGGCTAGGGCTAGGGATGGGGGTGGGCCTATGGGTAGAAGTAGCTGTAGGGCCAGGGGTAGGGGTAGGATTGCAGGTAGTGCTAGGCGTAGGCCTAGGGCGAGGTGGAGTGCTCTGGGTAGAGTTAGGTGAAGGGCTAGTGGTTGGCAGAGGCCTACGGGCAGTGTTAGTGTTAGGGTTTATGTTAGGCCTAGGATTAGTGGTAGTGGTAGGGGTTGGCCGAGGGCTAGGGGTAGGTTTCACGGGAGGGCTCCGTTTAGTCCTAGGACTTGAAACAGGTGTAGGGCTGGATTCGGGTGTGGCTAAGGGTGGGTCCAAGGTGATTCCGTAGGACACGGGTTAGTCCTCTGGCTAACGGTAGGGCAAAGTGTACTGGTCGACGACGGGCAAGTGCTAGGCCTCGGACTAGAGTGAGCACTTGGCGTTGGTCTAGTGCTCGAGCTAGGGCTAGTGAGAGCGGTAGGCGTAGCGCTGGGGTAGGCATAGGGCAAGAGGTGGGTGTCGGTGTAAACCTAGGAGTAGGCCTAGGGCCAGGAGTTGGAGCTGTGGCTAGGGGTAGGGATGGGGGTGGTCTTATGTGTAGGGATAGCTGTAGGACCAGGGGTAGGGGTAGGACTAGAGGTAGTGCTAGGCGTAGGCCTAGGGCGAGGGGTAGTGCTCGGGGTAGGATTAGGTGAAGGGCTAGTGGTTGGCAGAGGCTCACGGGCAGTGTTAGTGTTATGGCTCATGTTAGGCCTAGGACTAATGGTAGTGGTAGGGGTTGGCCGAGGGCTAGGTGTAGGTGTCACGGGAGGGCTCCGTTTAGTCCTAGGACTCGGAACAGAAGTAGGGCTGGATTCGGGTGTGGCTAAGGGTGGGTCCAGGGTGATTCCGTAGGACACGGGTTAGTGCTCTGGCTAACGGTAGGGCAAGGTGTAATGGTCGGGAACTGGCAAATGCTAGGACTCGGACTAGCGTGAGCACTGGGCGTTGGTCTAGGGCCGAGCTAGGGCTACTGGGAGCGGTAGGTGTAGC